>NW_026849461.1:0-168500 GCF_030869305.1 Colletotrichum tamarilloi
CGATCCCAATACGAAGTTCGCGAACATCAGGGATATCCATCGGGCTCAAATCGAAGCGGGTGAAAAGGAGGTTATCACGGCTGAATCCAGCGACTCTGAATGCCCTAGTGAGGCTGGCAGCTGTATTGTAGTGGGTGTGGTTGAGGATCAATAGTTAATAGTAATGAGGAGGTTGGGTTGTGATCCCATCGTTTTTGTGGTGCCAGAAACAGGGGGGTGCCAGGAAGTGGGTATGTTGACTTAGTACTTAACAAGGCTACTTACGAAACGGTAGTTATAATCGAAGGTAGTAATGCCTCGTAAAGTTAACCTACCTAAATAAGCGTTATAAATCCTTAACCTCGTTTATAAACTACCGCTAGTATATCGCTACTAGCCTTTTAAGCAAGTTAATTAGGCAGCTAGGCAGCTAGGCAGCTAGGTAGCTAGGTAGCTGGGCAGCTGGGCAGCTAGGCAGCTAGGCAATTAGGCCAATTAAGCCAGTTAGGCTAATTCGATAAAATCGTCGACTTAGGCTAATACGTTAACTTAGGCTAACGCGTCGATTACTATACTTTTTACTAAAATAATTTAAGTTAATTAACGGCCTCTAATTAGCTTAACCTACTCGAATACTAACTACGCAGAGCCTAGCTTATATATATACCCGAGACCGGCGGTCGTGTGGCGGCCGTAGCCATACTTAGGGGTAGAATAGCGGGAGCTGCTGGTAGAATATCCTCGCCCTTAACTAATTGTCGTGCCATTTCAAGGACGTGGTCACAGGTTGTGAGAAAATCCTGTTTCTTATAGTTTTGGCGTGAATACCAAAAGACATAGTGTAATAATTATGCCCATTGGTGACTCAACGCTTGTCGGATCGCACGCTATGGAACATTGGAATCATAGATGGGGTGTTGTCCAGTTTCGTTCTTAATTGAACCATACTTCTCACGATCAAATAAGGGCTTTCTGTCTATCTAACTTGATGACCGAGGTGCAGCCATGCCAAGGTTTTAATTGCTGCGTTGCTTTTGTTGAAGGCCTATTACTTCAACTGAGACGCAAGCTCTACATGTGCTGTCGCTGCAAGTATCTGAATTGCGATTTATTCATGCTTTATAACCTCGAACCAGTCTTCTTTATTCAAAGAGATCCCATATCTACTATATGTCGATGGGTAAGATAACGATGGACGCTCAGATTTGAATCTGGAAACCATTGCCACTGCCTCATTACACACTGTTATGCAACATCTTTCCGCAGGTATGTCAGAGAATTCTATGGCTGACTGGATGTGTCAGATTGAGTGATGCTATTGGAAAGAGTACCTTCCACAGACTTTATCATAAGAGATGTTGCGTCATTTCTTCGTTAAGCTCTCAAGGTAGATGTCGTCCCTGAGTACTTTCTCTAACTGTAAGGGGATCGCTCCGAGGGAATTACTGGTCTTATGGCACTCCTGAACCTAACAGAGTTACGGCGCTTTACATCGACCGACATTGAATTAATAGGCTATGTGCCTCTAAGAGCTAAGAAGGGGGATTTAGTATATATCCTATATGGGTCTGAGGTCCCGTTTATAGTCAGGTAGGAAGCTAACGGTAAATACGCACTTGTGGGAGAGTACTATATACATGGAATTATAGAAGGGCAAGCAACGAGAATAACAGTTATTAAATATGAGGAATAAGTATTGAGTTTTATTCGGATTATAACATATTTATAAATCAGGACGCTTGCCCGGTGTTGTAGAGGCGTACAATATTCGCCGCATAGCCCGCGTAGGCCATGAGGTGGACTTTAATTACGACGAGATAGTAAGGACGAGAGTATTAGGCTGTTAGGATTAATTAGACTCCTAACGAGTCGTTTTATTTCGACTATTTCCGTATTCTTCTTCTACCTAAGTAAGGTATTAACACGTGCCTATGCCAGTCCAGGAAGTGGACGCCGGGGTCTCTAGTAGGGATCTTAAGCGCTACTCTTATAATACGCGACTTCGGATATTAAATTATAAGGATTTGGCTGTTTTTTAGAATAAGTGTGAAACCGTAGCTTTATACTGCCCGACTTTGGATCAGAACTCATTATTTGACCTTTAGTAGCAATATTAAACAGTGTAAGGAGACATCTATTGATCATTAATTATATATACTTCATATTCTCCTTGTATATGCGCCGCTCCTAAGTAGCCATACTAAGAGTTCTGATACTTTGATATACCTCTATAGCCTAGAGTATAGTTTGAAAGAGATCTAGAGGCACCTTAGCAAGAACAGCGTCCAGCAAGCTATTGCGGCCGTCAGAGTAGGTAATTTAAGCATAGGTATAAGTGAGCGAGATAAAGGAAGCTCGGCCGCCTGGCTGACTATTTTGACCAACAGGCTGCGGCTGTGCCGTCACCTTGATTAGTGCAGCAAAGTTACTTCCACCGTCCAAAGATACCGTCGAGGAGACATCGAGAATACCTGACGAATTAGTGCGCCACATGACACCAAGGAGGCCATTCGGACCAAAGTCGAAGGCAGGGCGCTGCGCATCGGGAGTCTAAATAACGGCTGGACCTGTGAAATTTTCGCCTGCGGTATCTGTGATGTAAGTTCCCGGCGTGAAGTCGCGTGGAACCATAAGCGCGAAACGACCCGTTGAGGTAGGGTCTGTGGACACCCACAGCGTCGGATCACTAGGAATACCAATGTCAGACTTGGCCAGTATGGGGTCGGTGCCGTTTGCCACGAAGTTGCCTCGGCTATCAGTCAAGGGAAATGTCTCCCATGTCACGCCTTCGTCATGGCTCACGTACATCTCTGGGTGTCTGTTCAAGCCCTCCGCAGCCGAAGCCAGAATGCCGTCGTAAACTGCAATGGATCTGCCGGGAAATCCACAGATTGGAGGCAGGTCTGGAATCTGATAGTTCGGGCAGACGTCCACGGGACCGGGGATTTGATTGAAAGCAGCCGAGGTCTCGCCTCCGTCTGAGCTGACAGACACAGCTGCTGGGTATTCCCAAGACGATGCACTATTTGCGTACACCTTTCCCGTAGCCACATCGACCCGTAGCTATTCGCGCCTGGCATATGAAGCGGTGTCACAGATGGAACGCTCGACGTGTTGCGTCTGTCAATGGACTGGGACAACTGGGGATGAGCGGTAATGTTATCTTCCAAGCCGGAGAAGACCTGGTTGTTGAGAAGATAAAACGTCCCATTCGCGTCGGCAAAGACCTGTGGCTCGCCACACTTCGGCGTGGCACCTAAGGGGAAATCCGCTGTGACGTTATTCCAGGTGGTTCCGCGGTCGAGCGTATAGGTAAGAAAGCAACGCCCAACGAGCTCAAGTTCAGGTAGAGGATGGAAGCGTGTCGACACGAAGACAATATTGTCGGCTTTTGTGGGGTTGACGGCGATGACCGGCCGGTTGGCCCTCACGGGAGGCGGTGCTTCTAGTCATGTTCATCTCGTGGATTGACAACGCCCGCGGTTCGAGGAGTCGTAAACTGCTACTGCGAACCGCTGAATTGGTGCCAAGGTTGCCAAAAGAAGAGGCCTGCAACGGAGTAGATAGAACTGAAAGTCCAATCAAAGTCTGGGCGAACAGGAGGAACATTCGAAGAAGACGATTGGTTCGACATCCTCGCAGCATGCTGGTTCTAGGCCAATGACTGCCTGGGGACATGGTTGTTCGAGCCATGACGATGTCGCCTGAAAGGGTGGAAAAAATTGAAAGCGAAGAAAGCTTTGATTTTGCTTTTCGAGAAAACAAAGCTGCGAGCGAATGCTTCGAGGAAGTGTATCGAACGTGGCTCATGAGAAACCTGTTTGCCTTGGAGAGTGAGTATTTGTACTACATCGATATATACGTTCCAGTTTATGTCGATGTTAATTTGTATGGTGCTTGATTTGGGTGCGTGCCTCTCACAACATACCTTACAGTTTAATCTCGCATTTCGCATTTCGCATCACGAATTCCGCACTTGGCATTGTAATTCCTGCCAAGCCAAGCTCGACTTTGCCACGTCCGCCTCCAATACGATAGTTTGCATAGGCCTGCAGAGGCGATGCTACGCTGTTGGAGTGACCATAAGAAAACGACGGGGATGATTTCGCAAATCAGCTAGAGGATGGAAGTTCTAGTGAAACTAGGTATCTTTGGCCTGTAACTACCGGACCAGCTGTAGTCTTCCGGATCAAACGCCGGCAAGGCGCCGGCCGCCATAAGTGAGACTGGTCGGCCCTGGACCGGCTGCCCAACTGAATACCCGCTCGACCCTCCGAGAGCCTTATTCGTTCGCTCTCACCTCAAAAGACAGCATTCGCCAGGCATGTATATGTCGAATATGAGCATGAAGGACCCAGAAACATAGAGAACAGCCGCCACCACACCATTTCTCTGACTACCTTACATGGGATCAAGGCGGTTGGCGACTGATTTTCGAATCAAATGGAACACCTCCGTTCAAGTATTTGGCTTGGACGGTCAAAGCGGTGAAGGAGAGAGGCTGCACATGGTTTGTTAGGTAGTATGTAGTCTTTGACATATCGCCATTCATCTAGTAAGACCTCTGAAAGATGCGGAGTGTTTATTGGTCTTCATTGCAACTCCACACCTCCCAGAATCCTCTACCACAATCATGGTTGATCGAAATTCTCCATGTTGTTCAAGAAGTTTTTATAATACTTAAATCACTATTGTGCAGTTGAGGATGGTCTGTTTGAGAGACTCACAACACTGCATGTTGCCAACACTGGACATAACACATCGCTCAGCCATGGCTTCCCGAAGATCAGCCCGTTTATTTCATCAAGAGGGCTTGCGTCTTACCAACACACCAGGCAATACCACGCTAGAGTGTCTTCCAATCGAGATCTTCCTTTTGATTGCCGAGATGATGGTACATGATGCCGAGACCTCTGCTCAGCCACTGACGTGGAATGCGACTTATGATTCCCGGGACAAACGCCCTAAGCTCGAGCTCAACCGTCGCCAACGACGTCTCGCATTGCTACGCTTCAGAATGATCCGAGACGTATCCCAGATCAACAAGCTTTTCAGGCACGTTGTGTTGAAAGTCTTCCGACCAGACTTTGAAGTCTTCCACCGTGGCCGGGCAATCGCTCTCGCTGTAGTGCTACTAGATATCGATGCCTTTGCTTCATGCCATGCGGTCATCTACCAGCGATCAAGACTAGGTGTTGCCTCTTTCATTGCACAATTGACCGAATTGCAGCCTGAGTTCCAGAACATTCATCTAAGGATGCGACCCCACTCCTTTGTGTATGCTTTCACTGGTGGACGCGGCTCCAGATACCGCAATCCCATGGCGGAACTTCTTGCGCTCAAAGGCATCACTCTTGACGAGGACTGCGGGACCCCGGAATCTCTGGGACGCAACCGGCTTTACAGGATGTTGAACCCCATTCCACGCAACGCGAAGAGACTTCAAGTCATGGAGAAGTCTCTGGGACCCCAATTCTACACACTCTGGATGACGTACTTTAACCCGCGAGGCGTGCGTATGTTCGTAAACTTTTGCGACACACCGAAAACACAGTTCGAGCTAATTTCTACCTTGCGGGGCCTGCGAATTCGAGGAGCGTAGCGAGGCTGGATAGCAAGACGCACCATTGTCTCAGCGTTGAGTCAGAACGAGGTACTAGCTAGGGGTTTATGGATGTCTTCGACATTGGCTAGGGGCTAGTCTATCGGGATGGGCGGTGGATGTTGAAGGTGTCAGATTAGCCCAGACACCTTAGAGACGCTGGCGGTGACCTTGGTCGGCTTTTAGCATTGGTACCACTACATACTTATTGAACCCAGACCTGACGTATGCTTTTCCATTAATCTGGGTTATCGTCTGGTCTTTTGCTGTTGTGTTTTCTTTAGTAGTCGCATTATTCTTACTTGGCCTGATTGCTATGACTTAATCTCAGTCGAACACTTTTTCTCTTCTTGGTCAATGAACACCAAGATATGGGGGCATGCATTCTTCGGGCTGGAAATTTCCTGGCAGTAAGTTAGGTTTACGTTCAATGAGATACAGCAGATCAAAGCAAGATAACTGTGGATGGGAGCTGTTAGTGCTCAGTTATATTCAAGATTGTATGTACTGTCCACCATCTTCCCGACATTTAAGGGTCCACCTTGCTCAGAAGACAAAGTTCGCGGCCACACCCTTGACCAAGTTCTGGGCGAGAAGCTTGTGGATAGCTAGGCCGGCGTGATAGTTGTCGGCCCAGATGCAATCACTGGAGCCGTAGCAGGTAGCATCCTTGGCGCCGTATTGCGCAAAGTTCTCGACAACGGTGTCGAACGAGGGCTTGGTGTCAAAGACGAGACCCTTGACGCCGCTGTTGGCGGACTTGAAGGTGGCGAGGCGGGTCTCGAGGGCGGCGTTGTACGAGGTGATGTCGGAGCGCAGGCGGGCCAGGTCGGTCTCGGACTGGCCGATCATGGCAGGAATCTGATCAGAGAAGGCTGGCAGAGGTGTGTTAGAACCAAACAAGTTGAAGAGGAGGTTGGTTTCGGGGTGTAACGTACGAGGCACGGAGAGCAGGACAAAGTTCTTCAGACCGTCATCGGCAAGAGTCTGAAGGAGCTCAAAGTAGCGGTCCATAATCTTGGTGACGGGTGCAGACACCTTATCCCAGAACGGCTCACCGACATCGTTAATGCCGATCCAGACAGCGACGAGGGCGTTGTTCTTGTTCACGGCGCTTGACACGTACTGCTTGTACTGGTCAACCTGGTCGTCGACGCAGTACTGGGCATAAGTGTCGACGATATCCTTATCGGTGGTGGCGCCAGTCACAGCAAAGTCGTAGGTCAAGATAGTGGATGTGTTGAGAGTGCTTGTGAGATGGCCGACCCAGTTCAGACCGCTAGAGGTGGTCTGGCCGGGCAGGGAGGGGTTGCCGAGCGGGTTTCCGGCAGCCGGGAGGGTGCCGCCGGGCCAGAAGCCGACAGTGGAGTAAGAGTCGCCGCTACAGGGAGGGCATCCGAGTCAGATGGAGCTCTCTTCCTCTCTTATCATTCCGCAGATATGGATGTACGGAACGGGTAGCATGCGGGTGACTTACAAGACAATCAAGTTCTTGGAACTGTTGGTCTGTCTCGGGAAGACGGCGGGGGTGGGACTGGCAAAGGACAGGGACAGGCCGGCTGCCAGGGAAAGGGCTTGGGTGAAGGACTTCATTTTGGGCCAGGGATTGTAACGTTGTGTACCAGCAAAATATCAACAATGAGAAGGATAGTGAATAGGAAGAATGAGAAGCGAATGAGAGGTTGAGAAACCGTGCAGGGAACACCAACGAGAGACGGAACGACTGTGAATAGTACAGGTAAACAGTTCAGACGGCCGGCTCGCGTGGGACGCGTGGTGCTTTACATATTATACCAGCGGCTTGGCTCCCCCTTCCACCCGTTGACCAAGAGCAAGAGAGTTCGGCACCAAGGGGCTCTTGATCAAAAAGACTTCGTCACTCTGCGTTTGCAGTACATTGATTTCCCCATACTCGGCCAACGTGCCTTTCAATGCGATTGGTGGAACTCCCAGTTGAAGCTCGGGCCTGGACGGTGCAAATTCCAAAAGGGGCGAGATTGCAGGCGCTCCGCTGGGGCATGCGGGGCCGAAGCGCGCCATCGGGCTCCTTTTTGGTGTTTGAACTCGACAGATGTTGCGGTTAGCCGCTGTATCTCGGTCTCTATTTGGTCTGCTGGTGCCGCTGACTTTTGTGGTCCGGATCTGGCAGGTTTCCTATTTAGACGAGTTGCCAGCTTGAGGTTGTTAAACTTCAAAAGGCTTTGGCGCGAGTTGAAGAGACAAAACATATGCTCATCCCCGCGTTGGAGTCACCATCTTTAAGTTTCAATTTCAGCACATTAGTCCCCACAACGCTGAGCGAAGCTTCCTTCAGGCATCTGCATAACTCCAGATCAAAGTATGTGATGGAGATTCAATGTTCGCAACCTGATGAAGATAATGCAGTGGAAAAGTTTTGCAGTTTTGCGAAAAGTCTTGCAGTCTTTATTTCGCTAAACTCCTGGACCCTATTGATGTACGAAGAAAGGAAAATAGAGTGACTTCTACACCCTGCAACAGGGTTCCTCCGTAGTCATCTAGAACGCGGGGTTGGCATTCTCCAACAACTGCACAAAGTACTCTTGGAACCAAGTTCCGGCTTCCGGGGCCGGAATCACAGAGGATGCAGAGCTGCACTTCTCATCATAGCGAGCCGCAGTCGAATCGCTCGTACCATCAGCTTCACCGCCGGGCTTGACCCAGACAAAGGCATCCAGTGTATCGATGCCAGTCTTGACGTTCGGTCTCGTGCCGAAGCCAGTCTCCTTGATGTTGCACCAGTCACCCCAAATCTGGCGTCCGGTCGGCTGCTTGCCGCTGCGGCCCTGGTCGACGAGGTAGTTTGCCGGGTACCCAGCCTCCTTGAGGAACGGCGTCAACGCGGCATGGAACTTGGACTCGTCCCACTGCTTGTTGCTCTCTGCGTAGGCGGGGGCGCTCGTCAGGTTCCAGCCGTTGTAGTTTGACACGTTTGTGACCAAGCCACGAACTGCCTTGGGAGAACCGGCCTTCTTGTATAGTTCGCTGTAAAGCTCGGCAGTAGGCTTCAGGTTCGCTTCCCAGCCCAACCATCCTGCATGGCCCGCATCCACGTAGATTGCGACGTTGTCGAGGTTGAGGGTCTTGAAGGCGTAGTCGGTGCCTTCCTTGTACGCATCGGCTGCGCCAGTGCACTTCGCCACGTTCATGTTGGTGATGAGATTGGCCAATCCATCGGGTTCTGCTCGTCATCAGCATACCATAGACGTAGAGCCCCAGATAACGTCCCAGGAACTTACCATAGACGAAGACTTGGCGAACATCCGAGTACTCCTTGGCGAGCGCGGCAATAGGATCGATGTACTCTTTCTTGTACTTCTCAACACCGCCGTCGGCAATCACGAGCTCGCCTGCGGAGGCCTTGGCAGAGCAGTCACGGTCCGGAAAGTTGTAGATGACATAGGTGCCAGCGTACGGCGGGTTGGCGCCCTCCTGGTTCAGCTTACGGATCTGCGCCAGAGTGCTGTTCATCAGACTAATCTTCTCGCGTGTATCACTGCGGTTATCAGCAGACGCTCGTAAAGTATGATGGCCCTAGGGCCTGGCTCTGAACACTAACAGCCATGCGAATGTGGGCACCTCGGCGACCTTGGCTGCCTTCGCTGCGAGATCTCCGGTGAGCTTTGGGACGGCGAGGTTCGTGATCTCATCTGTGTAGTAGGGGTTGGGGAAGAGTTGTCTGTCCGCCAGCGGGTTTCCTTCGTACGATGCGACGTCGCGCAGCTTGAGGGGAGTAGCCAGTGCCGCGGGCGCAAGCGCTGCAGCGAGCAAAAGGTGTGCGACAACCATCTTGAAATAATGAGCGTGAAAATGGGGGGAATGAGAAAAGAATGTAAGATCCAAATAAATGGTGCGTGATGAGCTATCGTACCGGC
Source organism: Colletotrichum tamarilloi (assembly GCF_030869305.1). Taxonomy (NCBI): domain Eukaryota; kingdom Fungi; phylum Ascomycota; class Sordariomycetes; order Glomerellales; family Glomerellaceae; genus Colletotrichum; species Colletotrichum tamarilloi. Next base: position 9,475 of record NW_026849461.1, read on the forward strand.
GACTTACAGCGAGATGGACATATCTCCCTTCTTATACATCACCAGCTATTGCGCCAAGCTGGGTACTTAATCTTCAACTCCGGAGTTTGTTATTGAATCGCGCCAGTAAAGCAAGGTCCAAGGGTTCCGGAAACGCATCGGTCCTTCATCTTAGAGGCGAATCCCCCAGATGTCGGGACGATCGCAGAGGTTCTCCGTGCCGAGCTTTCTGAGTTTCTGAGGTTACTTTTTCGGCCGTGTGAGATACACTGCGGCCGGGGCTCGCCCGGCGGGGATGATGCTTGGAACGCGGCCCAGTGCATTGGCGCCGAGCCGTTAGGACCTGGCGAGTTTTCTGGATTGGGCAAACTTTGGGGTTTGCTGCACAAAGCTGGACAGGCGGGCAGCCTAGGCTACGAAGATCGTACGGAGAGTTTGGCTCCGAAAGACCACGTGAAGTCGGCTCATCCTCCTTAACAGTCAGGGGTGCCGGCAATGCTGGCCGCTCATGTTCTCAAATCTTTCCAGTCTCCGCATGGTTCGGATGACAATATTCGACTAGGGAATTTACTGGACTCGAAAGGGTGAATTTGGGGGCCGCCAGATTGATTAAGGGGAGAATTGCCTCCAGGCAAGGTGACCTGTTTCAGAAGAATGCCCTTGTTCAAGATGAGATAACTTTGTTAGTTGGAGAAAACCTTCTTTGCTAGAATAAGGTGAGGGGAGGGAGAATCATCTATTCTAGCGCCCTGATTGTGGGGGCTGCCACGGCACTTGACTCAATGACGGATGGCTACGTAGCATCTTTGATGTGGAAGAGTTGAGCCTAAATAGTCCGCCAAATAACTCTGAAGAGGTAGCGCCATATTGAGGGCGTTTGACCCCTCTCAACTAAGAATCGCAGAGTTGAGCTGATGTTGAGCTCGTCAACGTGTGCCACATCATTCATCTTATAATAGTTGCTCTCTTGGAGGAGTCAACTTGTGTATGGATACGATCGTTCTGTTTCTTTGCTTTTTCTAGGGTCCTACATCAGATCGCCTCCCTGTTCGGATGACTTGCCCATATTTCCCCTTCCTGATCGACAAAACGGCACGAGCGCACAGGTCGCACCTCATGCCGTGCGGTCTACTTTTGGCACCGGGAGTGCCGGGGAAACGTCCAGCCAGCAACTCGTGATTGCAGTTGAAGGTGCCTTGTTCACGCGGCTTGATATTGACATAGACCCGTTGTTGAAGGGCATGCTTTCGAGAAGTAGACTACGCGAATCGGCGCGGTGCTGACATGAACACTTGTAAGACCATCGAGCACAACCGATGCCTCAGAGCGCCTCGCTAACGCTCAAGGGCCAAGAGAAATTTGCACACGTTGCTTTGACTTTGATGATAGATATCGATGCCTCACATAACCCAGAAGCGAATGTAACGTAAAAGCAAAAATGACACGCACAACAGGGCTCTCGCTTTTGCAGATGTCCTAAAGAAACTCCTCGACCATGCCTTGAGTTCGATGGCCGTACATGGATCGATCGACTTCACCATGGCAAACTTGAGTGAAAGAGCAATGGAGCGAAATTCGGGCTTATCGATAAGCATCGGACCCGCATGGAGGACTCGGTCGTCAATGTCCCCAAACCGGTGAAAGCGGAGGGTGAGCGGGCCTTTTACAATGATGATTCTGATATTTCAAAGCAGCACCCAAAACTACAGGATACGGAAACGAGCTAAGTTTTGTGTAATCGGTGGGAAGAGCTCATAAATCAGACTCAAAATTTTATCGACTTCTTCAACGTAGAGAGGTAAATAGCGAGTTTGCCCAGATCAAAGGAACTTTTGATTACAACTTCCTCGGTAAAAAAGTTGCAACTGTTGGTTGAATTTTGTTTTCCGCGCGCTTCAAGTTAGCAGCTAACAACTTCTTGAGTCTCGATTCAATTGTGCGATCCTGCGGGATTCCTTGTACATTGAACGAATTGGGCAAAACTCTTCATCCCACGGCCACACCAGTCACCTGGGCAATACAAGTAGATGCATTGATGATGACTTCTCCGCGGTGACTTACGTGGCAAATGGTTGCTTACTGAGATCCAGGAAGAATAAGAAGAGTGGACTGAATCGGAAATGAAATGGGAATATGGCCTTGTCTCGCCACGTTTTGCCTCTTGAAAGACTTGATTCCCCTGGTTGCCATTCGCTCAAGCCAGGGCATGGCGTGGACGACTGACCACTTGAAAGGAACACAAATCAGGCTATGGAAGGTGACCGAGCCCATGGTGACGGACCATTGCCTTACCAAGATCACCGGCCACCAAGTGGAAATGTTCTGCATCATCCCGCCGGTGGTACATTCACTTTGTCAAGTTTTTCTACGGTCCTTTGTGATTCGTTCGTTCGCTGGGCTAGCTCAATGTTAGTCCCGGAGTTCCGCACCAGGCTCCTCTCCGCCGAGCGAGTTTACTTACCTACGATGGGAAAAGATAAGATGATCGGATCCATCTGATTAGATTTGGCAAAAGACAGGGCCTCTTTAGCGCTGCTCCTTCGAGGCTCACTACAGTCTACCACGAATTTTCGTGCATTTGTGACCAGATCCGTAAGTACATAGTTCCGAAGAATCTCGAGTTAGACACACCACCAGCATCGTGGGTCCCGATGATCCCTGCCTCCCCTGTTCAACGGCGGCTGCGAATTCTCTAGTTTTGGGCCAGATTTTTATTTTGCCCAAAGTGCCAAGTCATACAGCTAGCCGGAGCAGCACGGCAGGTATCGTAGTGAAGTCCATCTAAGGACGGTTGCTAGCTCATACGAGACTACATATAAGTACATATACCCCCAATGACTCTTGCCACAAAATCTAGTACTCCCTCAGTGCTCATCCGAACAGACCTTCATCTCTCATTCATCCAGCCCAGATCGCGTGCTGCGATTCGCGAATCCTCAATATGAGTAACACCAAAGAGTCGGGCGTCTTGTCAGACGACGTCCACATCCCCAAAGATGGCACAATCTCCCCCTCAACAGATCGTGAAGAGCCTCAAATTTCTTCTGTCGGGGAGATCCTACAATCCCAAGGTGTCACTCGCATGGAGGCAGTCTACCGCGAAGCCAAACAGAACCGCATCTCCCTCTACCTCGTCGGACTTTCCGTCCTCGTCTGCGCCTTGGCCTACTCCCTTGATAGCTCGACAACCTCCTACTACAGCATCGACGCCTCGTCCTACTACAAACAGCACTCATCCGTACTATCGACCCTCTCGATCGCCACGAGCATTATCTCGGCTGTCTCGAAGCCCTTCATTGCCAAGATTTCTGACATCACATCACGCCCGTACACTTACATCGTCACTCTGCTTTTCTACGTCATTGGATACGTTATCGCCGCCTCGAGCACATCAATCTCAGCCTACGTCGTGGGCGAAGTCTTCGTCTCCATCGGTTCTTCCGGCCTCGACCTCACCAACGATATCATCGTCGCTGACCTTACCCCCTTGGAATGGCGTGGCTTCGTCAGCTCTTTGCTCTCGGCCCCCTTTATCATCAACACCTGGTTCGCCGGCAAGATCGTTGACGCTATGCAAGCTCGGAATCAATGGAGATGGGGGTATGGCATGTTTGCCATCATCATGCCCGCCGCTCTCGGCCCTGCGATCGCAACGCTATTGTACCTCGACAGGAAGGCGAAAAAGGACGGCATCGTCAACCTCGCCTCTTCGAATGCGGCGCGGCGTGCTGCGAGAGAGATGGCTGATGAGAAGGGGTATGATGGACCGCGTGGTGCTATTGTGGCTCCAGCCGCTGACCCTGCTGGCACTTGGATGGAAGGCCTCAAGCGCAACTTGGTCGAGATCGATGCGCTTGGTCTGATACTCTTGGGCTTCGGCTGGAGTTTGCTGCTCTTGCCATTCAGTCTCAAGACCTATGCCGAACATGGTTGGAGAAATCAGTCGCTCATTGCCATGATGGTAGTGGGAGGCATCTTGCTCATTGCGTATGTGGTTTATGAGATCAAGTGGGCCAAGGTACCAAGCGCACCTCGTAGACTGGTCATGAACAAGACATTCTTGATGGCCATTGTCATCGACTCTCTCTATATGTGTAAGTACCAGCCGCCAGTCCCTTTTGGAGATCAATTATGTTCATTTTGCTAACAACATCACTCAGTGGCTGGCAACATGCGCGGATTGTACTGGTCGTCTTACGTCTATATTGCGAAGCCTTGGTCCTCGCAAGATTGGGTGTACTACAACAACACGCTAACACTTGCGCTCTGCATCTTTGGCATGGTCGCAGGTCTGCTTCAGCGGTGGACTCACCGTTACAAGATGCTGCAGATTTTCGGCCTCTGCATCAAGATCATCGGGATAGGCATCATGATCGATGGCCCTCGAGCCACCAACTCCACCGCCCCGATGGTCATCTCACTGATCATGGTCGGTGCTGGCGGTGCGTTCTCGGTCGTCGGCTCTCGTGTTGCATCTCAGGCTTCCGTGCCGCACCAAGACGTTGCGCTAGCCATCGCCTTGCTTTCCCTATGGTCAAAGATTGGCAGCTCCATCGGCAGTGCCATTGTTGCTGTCATCTGGGCTGACAAGATGCCCAAGCTCTTGCGCGAATACCTCCCCGCAACTGCGACTGACAAGGACGTCAAAACCCTGTTCGGTAGCGTCCGCACTATTCGCACCAAGTACGCCTTCGATGACCCGATGAGACAGGGCGCTATCGAGGCGTACCGTCGCACCTTGTACTACTGCCTGGTGCCAGCTTTAGCTCTCGCATTCGTTCCCCTTATTGCTGCGCTCTTCCAGACCAATTTCTATCTGGGTAAGCAGCAAAACGCTGTCACCAACGTTGGAAACGATGGCCAAGTTTTGAAAGAGGAAGACCGCAACCCGGAGGCTTTATCGCCACCAAAAAACAAGACGGAGGCTTTCTTGAGGTTCTGGGCTGGACACAAATGATGACAATGCGCCTGTAGGGATTCTCATAACTGAGGCTATGAGCCTGTATGGAAATCATCCCGAATATTATTCTTCCGCCCACGAAACCACAATTCAATACTTCAGATGTTCAATCAGATGTGGAAAAGCTGCTTCCCAATGTGCTCCAATACTTGAGCCGTTGGAACCCCCTGTTATTTGTGCTGTTTCCCGAACCCTTGTCAATGTAAGCACGGATAGAGTACCAACGCCAAGTCGCAGACTCTTGCTTCTAGAACATCGGTCTGACACAATCAGCTGCTTTTGTCTCTTGTCTAACAAGGCCAAGCCTTCGCAATAGGTTGCCAAGGACAGAATGCGTGGTCAGAAAGCTTGGGCAAATAGGGCAAGCTCATCTACAATATGCACAAGCGTTGCAGTCGCCCTAGTCTTAAGCGTTGCCAACACGGGCGGGTAGGATTTGACAAATAAACCTTTTCCGCCACTATGGATTGAGTCTTTACTGGAGAGCCTTGATCATTGTCGCCCATCTCATCCAGCCGGTTCTCGCTTGTCCAACTCAAGCTTTCCAACATGGCGCAAATCCTTGCCCTCATTGGGTTATGAAGGCAATTGTGGAGGGGCGCCTTCGCCCGACTAGATCGTTGTGCAACCGCCCACGTGCCGTTCGAAGCTTTGGGGGCGTCCCAGCCGCCCGGCGCTAGCTGCTGTTGTAAAAATGCGCTCGTATCGATGCACAGCAATTGGTGTCTGTTTTACCCAGTCTGCCTAGTCGCCCTGGAATGAAGCGATTCCGGGGCTGAATCGGCGGTTGATCATAAGGCAAAGAGGACGGGAACCTCGCATGACGTGGCCTGGAGTCTCACAAAAGCCCAAGGAGATAAAGCTTGCTCAAGTCCAAAACTACTACCTTCATCTCGAATTTGCATAATAGGAGCCCAACTATACAATGGCATGGTCCTCCAGACCGTAGACGTAAGATCAAGCATTTAGCCTGGCAAGAAAGTCGACGAGTTCTACCCCGCATTCCCCCACGCTCACCCCTGATCTGATCGCCACTCCATCGCCTCCGAGCAAGAGAGGGAGACCGCCAACCTCGCGATGCCCTCCTTTTTCAAGAGGTCCTCCAAGGCCAAGGAGAAGGAGGCTGAGGAAGAAAAGGCCAAGGCAGACCGCCCAGCAACACCTCCTCCCGCCTACGGCACCGCACCGGACGAGCCTCCGCCCTTCGAGGATCAGCCACCACCATTCGAAGCAAACGGCGGGCCCAATGGGAAGAGGCCTCACACCGAGCAGGATGTCGCCAATCTTACCAGCGCCTTCAACTCACTACGGCTAGGCACCCAGAGAGATCCGGACGTGGACTCCTGCCTCGCGCACCTGAAGCTTCTTTATGCCATTGAGACGCTGAAGGAGGATGTCGGGTACAGCGATGGTCTATGGGACTTGTGGGATTCGCGAGCCGGCCCTAGGGATGGCGATGAAGGTTCCAGCAAGGGAGGTGAGGAGCGAGTGAAGGAAGTGCTGTCAGCGCTGCGCGAAAAGAGGTGGGCGGTCTATCTGGCGCGGGCGGCGGATCGGTATCAGACTTGGTGGAAGACGCTCTCGGGAGGTCGCTTGCGTGAAGCAGAGATGAAGGATTTCGAGACGTGTTCCGACAAGTACTTGAACTTTCCTGACGGGGGCGAGGACTTTCCCTGGACAGTGAATAATCTTCCACCACTAGGTAATTGGTGCATTTGAGTCTGCCGAAGGTTTGGCAAACATCTAACCGTGATCAGATGTCCTGATAATGTTCCATGCGCACATGCTGAATCCCAGAGCGTTTCTGGAGGACACTATGCGCTGGAATCTCCGCGATTTCTGGACGACGGGAATGCCGTGGGCCCAGGTCAATCAAGTCATTGACTCCAAGTTCAACTACGAGGTTTCCGATGTGGCCAAGTCGAACTGGGAAAAGGCAACAGGGCGAGCGTGGAACAACCTCGACGAAGCACTGGACAAGGAAATCGAATGCCCTGCATGCAAACAGATTACTCTTGTGCCTTGGAGCACTTGCGGCTTACCAGAGATGTACAAGGGTCAAGAGTACGTTCAATGATAGACGAGATTCCATTCGCCCTCGTGGAGTTTGCTGACCTTTTTGTCAAAGGCGGCCAGGTTTGGTTGGAAAAGGATACGGCGATGGCGACTTCGCTCAACTATGCACAGCAGGCTGCAATACCGTCATCACGCATCGTCTACTCTGCGTTGCCAAGATGATCAGTGACGCGGAGCTCTATCTCAACGAAGGTGTCACTCTCCCGAGCACCATCCTAGACCCAAAGGTCGGCATGCCGGTGGCCACCGAGGCAAATCTCAAGGATGTCACGTACCCCAACAGACTGATTGGGCAGGGGATTTCCGCGCAGCTGCTACGACTCATCAGTCCCGGTCAAGCAAAGACGCCAACGATGAAGGATGTACGAGACCTGGTCTCTGCTGCACTGGCTGATGACGACGCCTTTGCGAGAATACAAGGGACAAGACCAGCCCCTTATGACAAGAGAGACGGGTCAGGCGGGAGAGTAATCACACGAACGGAACGCTTTCAGAGCCGCAAGATGATGTCGAGGTACTGGGAAAATGCGTCCATCTTCGCGCTCGACCTTGTTGGAGCGACGATGCGACAGGGGGTGTTTATTGGCAAGATGTTCAACGTCAGTATCCTGACTGATCCTCCCAGCCCCTGAGAGTGCTAACAAGAGTTCTTTGCAGATCGACTGGCTACACAGCCCCAGTGCGAGAGGTACCATGGATCGGCTTCTTCAGAAGTACCAACGCTTCATGCTCATCATGACCGAGTATCCCATGTCTTTTACGGTACCTACGCTGGATGTGGACCTTGCCTGGCATACTCACCAGTTGGCCCCGAGAGCGTACTACAAGTTTTCAACATACAACACCGCCATGAGTACCAGCAAGGAGGCCAAGTTCATTGACCATAATGACAAGATCGACGAAGACCAGCTGTCCAACTCGTTCGAGTTGACTAGCAAGACTTACTTGGAGAAGTTCAACGAGGTCTACTCGGAATGCACATGCTGGTACTGCGAAGGTCTGTTCAATGCTCCTCGGAGTGGCTTGATCCACCCCGTTTTATAATCAAGAACTCTTGCTAACGATGCTGAACAGCTGTACGCGCAAAGATCACAATCGACAGCTCCTCCGTCTTTGGCAAAAGCAAGCCACAAAAAGGTATTTCAATGAACAGCACCCCTGCGCAAGGTCCAAGATACTGACACCCCTACCTCCAGCCATCGACAGTTTCGACAAAGCAACAGCCTCGCAGGTCTGCACCCCATCCAACTCGGTCCACATCTCTGCCCACAACTCCGTTCGCACAGACGGATCCGCTACTCACAACATAGCGCATCGCCAGCTCCGCGTAGCTTGGAGGATGCGTCTCGACGACGCCTACGAGCGAGCAAAGAAGCGCGCAGCAAAGCGAGGAAGGACGCTGCCACCGAAAGAGGAGTTCTACAACAACTGGGGCAAGACGCACCATAGAGATAGTCCCTACAACTATCCCGCGTACCTCATTGGAGGGGTCTATCCTGCTGGGAACCCTGGTGTCCTTCATGGGTCTTGGGCCGACTGCGCTCAGGGACTATGCGGCTCGAACGATATCGCTGCTGGGGGATGTGGCGGCCCTGGTGGTTGTACAAATATGGCTGTAAGTCGTTTATTTTCATGCATCTCTCAAGTTGAGTGTCTAATATGGTGGTCTGATCTCAGGGGTACTGGTCTGGAGCAAGTCGCCAACTCGGCGGTAAGTATTTCTTCATTCTCGTCGCCTTCTTCATTACAAGCTCTGACGTCTCTCAATCGACAGGCTGCGCTCCTGGAGCGGGAATAGTGGGCATGGGTTCGGGTGGAGGATGCGGCGGTGGTGGTGGATGTGGTGGTGGCGGCGGTTAAGCTAGATCTCACACGAAGTCAAGCTTCATTGTCTTGATCTACGTTATCTTATTACTTACTATAGCTCAAGCCGTTATGGTGACAATCTATTTGACCATGTCACACTAGTCGCCCTTCTCTGTGTAGTGCTATTGATTAACATAGCCGACGTTCGACCATAACTATAATGGCAGAGGAAACAACACAACATAAGTTCCAATGAGAATTACAAAAAAAGATTGATGGTCAATTGACCAGAGGGTGTTTCCAAATATTTATCAGGCACGTAGTACCGAAACCGGATCTCAAACGCCCGCAGCATCTGAGGCTTTGGGCACAAGAAACCACTGCCAAAGGTCGCACTTTGGTCAAATGTCACTCTGTCTTAAATACGTCCAGTGGTTTCGGTAGTTTTTGCGCGACGACCGAGAATCGAACTGGGGAGTATCGATTTCTGTTAGACAGATAGCCAAGAGACTCACCTCTCAGCCACCCGGCCGCCCTGATGGAAGAACGAGGACCTTTTCATAATGAAGTAGGTCACGCGGGCGTCAGGAGGTGAAGGGAAGGAGCGAGAGTGAAAGGGGTGGGTCAAAAAGGTGAAGTGAATCACATCTTTCTCTCACTGCTGGCGCGTGGCGGGCGGTGAGACGCGAGGTGGTTTGTTGACGCGCACCTGCACTCTATGGTGATACTTCACTCTCACCGACCTTCACCGAGGGCGGCTGTTTTTCATGATTCTCAACCTACCCAACCTTACTATCTCAAATTTTCACTACTACAACCACAGCAGACCTTTCTTCGATACCCTTTTTATCCACACTCATCATCACGACTTGTCATCCACTTCTGCACTTTTTCCCATCTCTGGATCTCGTCCGAATTCTCATCTGACACAATCACGTTCTCTCGTCTCTTGACAATTTAAGTTGAGTGATTCCATCTCTTCTAACTATCAGATCTCTAACTTCACACAAAGCTTCACGATGTCTCAGTCGCAGTTGCCCGTCATTCAGCCAGCTGTTGATAGCTCAGGCGACCAGGAGAACAAGCAGAAAAACAAGCCCAAGCCCAGGACCTTGAAGAAGGTGCTTCCTTCCGGCCCAGGCTTCCAGATGTACCAGAACGCAGCCGGAGAGGAGCTCAAGATCCTCGAGGATATGAACGAGGGCATGGCCTTCAAGACTGCTCTTCGCGCCGTCTCCCCCAATTTAGAGAAGAAGGCCATCGACAGAGCCATTGCCCAGGTCTTCATGAACGCCGACAGACTTTCATCTCACAAAGCCCACATTACCGAGACCATCTCGGGTCTCCTTCTTCTTGCCGCCAAGGAAACGGATTGGATCATTGCCGCCAAGAAAGAGATGAAGCCCACCGTCGCTGCCAAGGTCCTGACGGCCCTTTACGAGGGTCGAAGAATCGCCGTCAAGTTCTCCCGCTACCAACAACACCCGATCGAGAAGTACGAGGACGAGACTACGACTGCTCTCGCCATCGACAGGTTCCGCAACGAGAAGCTCTGCGACGAGCCCGAGGAGATCTTTGCCGACTTCACCGATGAGCAGCGCAAGAAGATGATGGGCAAGATCATCCGACGTGAGAAGGCCGACTGGGATGGAGCGCACGTGGATGAAGACAGTGACACCGAGATGGGTTTGGACGACGCCAAGGACTTTTAGGAGGCGCAGAAGGCAGCCCAGGCGGAGCTTCAGGGGGCCCTCGAGCAGAAGATGAAGGAACTCGGAATCGCGGGCACCGCTGGTTTCCTGGCTTAGATAACGAATGAAGGCCCCTTTCCATCGTATCGAAACCAATGAGATCAAAAAGCAAGACCCAGGTTTCCTCGTCATTTCTCTTGCCTAGGTAGTTAGGTGAGAGTAAGCCGGAGGCCTAATCAGAAGCATATTGGTAGGGGTGAAGGAGACGAGGCCATACCACAAATACTGGCGGCAAGCAGGTCTATTGAAATTGAGGAATGGCTTTCAGAATGTCAGTTGCTTATTACAGCGGCGCAAAGATCATGTCTACCGAGATCCCTTTTCTTTCTAGGGTTCAAGGGTACAAAATACTACCATTGGATTTCGCCGAGTAACACTACGACAAAGCAAGCGTCAATGAATCTTCTCCCTTATCCTACATTTCGCCCGTAATGAATCTCCTTGCCTCGATACTCTCTGCGTCTAACACCTATGATAGCTAATTCTTCTTGCCTCCCTTCCCCTTTGATGCCGCCGCTGAAGCCGCATACAGTCGGTCTTGGACTGAATCAGTGTTCTGAATGAAGATATCCAACTGAGGAGCTGGTGAAGGCTTGGGGGGTGCAGGTGTGCTTTGTTTCATGTAAGCCACTTAGCAGTAAGTATATTTTTGAAGATGAACTTGCGAGCTGGGCATTTTGACTCTCGAGTCTCTAACAGACTCCTCTGTAGTGTGGAGGGTAATGTTCAGACCTTGATGATGTGTGGCCAGCAGTTTGACCTTTGTTCAAAAGTATGTCACTCAAGTAGTAGATTATGGCTAGGGTACTGGTCTCGGATCGTATTTTTCTTTGCTCTTCTCTCTAGTACTATCCGCTCCCTCGTGGGACTTTGGCGGGTATTTATAATTGCTAGAATTTGCATCTTCCGCCCCGAAAGACCAAGGCCTCTCAAGTTCTCTCCAAAGCTTCTGGTCTCTCATTTGATCTACAAGATGGCTTACGAACTAATTCCTAATCGCTGATCAGCTGGTCATCTTCAAGCTTCGTGTGTGATACAACCCCACGGAAACACAACCTCCTCCCGTCGCTCAACTCCACTCTTCTGCGGCCGGAACAAGCCCAAACCGCCGAGCACGACCGGCCCCGTTCTGCCGCCTCCAACCGCCAGCTACACGGGGGTACGTAGCCAACCACAACGTCCCAGACCCCGGTCCTTGAGGCTCTGCTACTGTCTCCATGAGTTGGCGCGCCGCTCCATGTTCCCATCACTCTACCATCATCCCTGCGGCGGTTGGCTATTCTGCAGCTTCCCCCACCCCCTTCGTCCCGCCTAGTACATGATAGGCGCCATGGGCCGGCACGAGGACGGGCGGTAGACGGCTCGGGTGCAGACGCTCTTCGGCTAATGTCTTTCACGACTACACAGTATTATCAGGCTCTCGCCTCTTTTCACTGCTTTCTAGGGTATCATCCAGTACTCCTCCTTCTTCTGACCTCCCTGTCAGCTACCTCGTCCGAGTCTTATCCACTTGCTCCCTCCGTCCTCACTTTGAGTCTAACGCATGTCAGGGACCCTACTCTCAGAGACACGTATGCAACCTCCTTGGACACCTGAAAATTGCATGAGATGGTGCAACAGAAGCCATGCATGTGGTAATGAACGACTAAAGTCGACGGATAATTCATCACACTCCGAGTTGGCATCACTGAGCATGTGCGCTTGGGCCTTGAGTCATGAATTCGGTGTAAAAAATAGTAATTACTATGGCTGGATTACTGAGCGATATCATCCGCTCCGCGGTCATCTCTTCGATATCTCATAGTCCCTTGCCCATGACTAGCAGATCTCAATCTCAAGGGCAGACAGAATAGAGTGACATGTTCCAACTCCAAAACAAGAGGGTATCAGAAAATTCCACATTGTTTCCCTACTTCCTGATCTCAGTTAGGTCCATGCTGGGAGCTCGCCACGGAACCTCCAACCTGTCGTGCTCACTTTTTCGCACCTCCCATGGCAATGTAATCAGTCACGCTGGTGGTGTTGATGTAGTCACCAAGCGGGGTTTGTTCGGATCCCCTATCATTAGTTTAGTTGATATTCTGTCAAAGCGTGTCAAGTTGTCTCAATATATCATGGAGGAGCATACTCAGGCATGATGAAAGAAGGGTGAATCAAGAGCTGGTATCAGATTTGGGTGGTGGCTCGGCCACGGAACTTGCGAAGTATTTTGAATGAGATTGGAAGTTTGTACGTTTCAAGAAGCCCAGCTTCGGGTAGTTTGGTATGGTTTGCAGTGAAACTATGCCTGTCGAGATGGGAGACATCTCCGGTATTTATAACTTCACTTTCCGAGCAGCATCTCCAAGACAGATGGGTCACTCTTGTCTCTTTTGGATCTGATTTGATACTCATTTTCATGCAGTTCATCGGGCAGCATGGCATAGCTTACGAGCCAATTCCTAATCTATGGACCCGGTCATCTGCTCCCTCCACAAAGCACGCGTTACGTTCCACTCTCGGAGGGTATAGATGCTAGTTCACCCCCTCCCGCGGCCGCACCTGAGACCCTCAAGCCCGCAAGCGACCTCCTCCACATGCCGTTCCACCCGCCGCAAACCGCCAGACGGTCCGTACGGGAGAGGGATGGATCCATAAGATTGTCCAACCACACCGCTCGAGATCCTGTGAGCTTTGCGGCTCTGCGTATATGTCGTAGCTTGAAGGCTGTCCTTCTATACCTCGAAAAGTCGAATCCTTCTCTCGGTGCCGGAGTCCTGATTGGCTCATCGATACATCTTACCAGCCCTCTCCCACCCTTCGGATGAAGCTGCGATAGGCGTAGGTGCCACGGATAATCGATCGGCTCATGGGAACATGAAAACAACGGAACTCGGGTAAGGGAAGACGGGAAAGGTGACTGACTATCCCTGCAACGACACCATAGTATCAGCCCTTCGACCTTCCTTGCACAGCAGTTTAGCGCTAAAATCCCTGGTCCCCATCCATCTGCACTCTCTTTCTCTCTCTCCCTCTTCCTCATCTTGACCAAATGCCATGCCCCGGCAGGATATACTAATCCAGCATAGATCCGCTGTTGCTTCTATGGCCGACATGCATGTTTCCTGCAGCCGCACCAACAACGATTCCGAACCTTCCAATCAAGAAGTCACATCCATGCAAGAAAGAGGGGTTCTCCAGGATAATTATGTGCTTTTACTCTTCCTGCCATGGTTTTCTTTCCCATCAATTTTCAAGGGCACATACAGGGCGTCTGGTACGATGTGGTACCAGCCTGCGAGCCACTACCCGTTGCTGAGTATTATCCCTATAAGGTCAACTCTGTACGACACGAGTTTCCCTCGGACAGGCTGGTCGAAGGAACGTGTTACCATGCAGTGCAGCTTGCGGAGGTGGGTGAGGTAAGTAAAGTAGGTGAACTTGGTGTTGGCTCGGCAAGTGCGAACTCGACATCGGCGAGCCGATGATCTGCGATGAAGAGTGACAGTTACCTCACCTACCTTGTGCAGGGATATGGTTACTTCAGATGCCAAAGACAGCAGAATACACGAAAAGACCAATGGCCCCGGTTGAAAGACTGGTTTTAGATGTTTGATTCCAAAGGCCTAGATTCGATCGAAAGAACCGGTGTGACAATGCGGGACGAACAGCTGGCCAAAGATCCAATATGCGATCCATGATATACGATTGGGCGCAAACTAGGGTCGGCACTGCTTCTGGGGAGAATGTCTGCTTGGCTTACCGTCTCGAATTAACAGCCGAACGGAACTGTGATCAAATCATTGAAGAAAACGGCAGGACTCAACGTCATGATGGTATGATCTGCGTCCACGAGACCGAAGCCATCCGGGGAGATAGTCGTTCCCGATGCCACGTATGAAGAGGGGGGAGAAAGCCACAAGATAATGGCCGTATGGCGTTTCTTTGGCGACCACGAAGTGACGATAGACGGACGAGGATCAAGGATGAAGGGGAGGGCGCCAGCGCCAGCGCGTGCGCGATGCAAGTTTAAGCGGTGACAGACTCTCGCGGTCTCCGAGGCCAGAGCCTCATGTTCGGGTACGAGACCAGTCGAAGGTGAAGGATGTTTACGCATAAACATTGCGTATATCGCGTGGGGGAGCATTGCTGACGGGCTTGACATCGGTTCGATGTGTGAGAGAACATGAACCAAGAATGAGCATCATGGGAAACACATGTCCTACCTTCCCCACGACTGGCAGATCTCTGTGCGAGACACCAGTAAACTAGGTTTGAGCTTACCTCGAGCTTGTTCACAAGCACGGCTTAAGCGGAGTTATGCTATCAGATCATAGTATCTTGAGCCAATGATCGATCAACAGGCCAAGTTGGGGAGGGTGGTGTAATACCGGCTCCTTCTTGATAGGTATAAGGGGGGAAGAAGAAGGATGGATGGCCAGGATGAAGGCCGCATTCACTGCGGCCCCAGAGGCTAGGAGACCAGGATCATTCTGCGTTCACCTTGGTTCCAACGCTCCTAGGATGCCTGCACTGCTGTATGTGGGGTTGCGTGTCCTTGAGCTCGGAGCAAACCACCTCTTTGAGGGTGAGGCTCTGCTAGGAGGCTCACCCTTTGGGCCGAGGAGTTCTCGGGGAGGATCGCATCCCCCAGATCCAGGCGCCTTCGACTCTCTCTCAGACTAATTTTGCTATGCAGAGGTGGTTCGCCTGGCAGGGCAGAGGAGGGGGAGGGTGTGACCGCTGCCCTGACTCGAGAACTCCTGCAACGGGTGTCCCTGGATGCCTTATTTTCTGCACAATAACTAATGCCCTTTTGCTGTCGACCATTTGGGATACATCAGATCTCATTCTTCTCATCGTTGAAAGCATTTTTTTAAGGTTTTGAACGGTGGTGTGTGGTGGTAGAATGCCAAAAAAAAACCGCTGACCAGAGTCCTGGGTGAAGAGTGAGATGACTATGCGGGTGCAACACCACGAGTTGTTGTCTCTCTCTTCTGACATGTTCAGCGTCAGACCATAATCACACGATCCTGAAGCCAGGTTAGGGAACAGCTTCTCATTCAGCAACTAACTAGTACCTCTAGGCTCTACGATCATCGACCGTCGACGACGACGACGACCACAGCTTCAAAGCTTATGTCTCCCCTCGCTCTCCTCCTCCGCCTCCCTAGCCCTCTTCGCCTCCTTCTCCTCCCTCAACACCTCCTCGCGACCCCTCACCTCGACCTTGCGCGGACCGTCCCTCGTAAACTTGACCAACACAACCCTCTCCCAATCGCCTCCGCGGCCCGACCCCTTGAGCTCGGGACCAGGCTTATCAAGCCCGAGCACGATACGATTATCCCCCTCGCGAATGAACAAGTTATGCGGGCTCATCACCTTGTGCGCCCACGGAATCTCAGACGAAGGCTGCTTCCGACCCGCTTGGGTAACGGCGGTAGGCGCTCTGTGAAGGAAATCCAGCAGGCCCCGCCTCTGCGACGCAAAGTACGCGTCGCCATGGCCCTTGCCGGGCGCCGGGGACGGTGCCGCGGCCTTGCAGAACTGTGAGACCAGGTACAGGAGGTAATACTGCGGCGGGAAGAGGATGATCTCGCCCTTGTCGGCGCGGTAGAGCCAGGTCCACGCGTCGTCGAACTTGGCAGCCGTGTGCTCTACGCCGCCGTCCGGGGTCGGCACGATGATTTCGTTCTCGGCGGCGTCGGCGCCGGTTGAGGCCGAGTGCGGGAGCATGTAAATGTACATTTGCGTTGTGAAGCGTTTGGGCACGTTGGTGGGCGTCACCCATCTGGTGAAGGGAATGAGGCGTCCTGTTTGGAAGCGTGAGTGATACTGAATCTTTTGCGTCGTCTTGCGATGAAAGCGCTTGACGTAATGGTTTGTTACTTACCAACGTCGGGAACGCCGCCCACGCTGTCGACCCATTCGCTAAAGCGCAACTTGCCGCTATGAATCTGCTTGCGAGCCTTCTCTCTTTCCGCCGTGGGAACGTTGACGAGAGTAGACTTGTCATCAGAGCCCTTCCGAGTGGCGAGGAGGATGCCCGTCTCCTCAAAGCACTCACGGATGGCACCTAGCCGATACGCGTGGCCGTCCTCATGCCTTTCACGGGCATCACTTGGCGGGATCTCTCCATCGTGAAATGGATCGAGGTTCCCGCCGGGGAATACATGTGCCGATGCGAAGGATGTGGACGTCTTCACCCGGTGCAGCAGAAGGACCTGGTTTGTCGGTGAGAGGAGCAAGATGCTATGGGCCAGGTTGTGTGAGCTGACACCGAGCCTGCATGTCTAATTATGAGCGGAACTCACCTCGCACTGGGCCGAGGCTCCATAACCTCTCTTTCGCGCTTAGGCGGCGATGAAGAAGATGAACGTTGCTGTGACATGATGATGATATTTGATGCGCCCGCTTGTTGTCGGACGGTGCGTGAAACAGGCGTTGCTATGAGTGACGTGTTTGGCTGGAGATCCCTGCTCGAAATGCGCGTCGCAATCGAACGTGAAAATGAGTGCAATGAGAAGCTTGGGTATCGAATTGATTGTTTCAATGAGTTTCTTAATGAAGAGAGTCTACCTGGATAGGATAATGGTGATAACGAAGGCATTGAGAACCTGGTGGTGACAGTCGATCAGCTCGAGTCGAAGGTCATGAGGTGTCTGGGACAAAGATCACCGACCCGGCGGGGGTTGACGTTTTTGCCGAGGTTCGGTGTGCGCCCTGTGACCGCGCCCTGCTGCTAACTCTCATCAACACTTAGGACGCCAGACAGTGCGGCCTAACCGCACATGTCATCTTATTCGGGGAATATCATTTCGAACATCAACGTCTCTCAATCGAATTTATCTTGAATGAAGAATAATCATGTGCTATGAAGGTTGTTGACGAGACGGCGCAAGGGATCATCTCAATCAACACCAGGAAGCTTATTGTGACGACCGTGTCTAACCAATGCAAGACTATTCAATGGGTATCGTAAATGCATAACATAGGCACCGAATCAGTACCGCTTCCGCTCCTTTCCTCTCAAGCTCTCGCGCCACAGACAGCAAACGCTCTTTGACTCACACCACTGCTTCACTTCCGTCGGCGAGACTTCACCGTCATACCCGACCCGGGATAGCTGTCCGGTGTTGAGCCAACCAGCAAGATCTTCAAGCACAATCGGATCATACATTAGCATCATCTCGTGGAAGGACGGGTTCTTGGGGTCTGTCGTTGGAGGCGACGAGGTCACAGCTTCAGTGATACGCGCGAACAAGATTTCCGATCGCTGGCTTTGGGACGCTGCGAGTGACATTTCTGTATCGTCGCCAATTGACACTGAAGCTTCCTCGGGGGCTGGTGAGAAAGTCGGCTCGGGTGAAGAGCATGGCGATGGTGACAAGGAAAGCGGCCCTTCTGATTCCGAATCTGGGATCTCGATGACCTTTGTCACTTTCGTTTTCTTCCGAGGCGGTGATGCCACTGCCGAGGCCGCCTTCCTAGATGTTTTCGGCTCTTTTGATGCGCCAGACGTTGCTTTCGACTTGCCCTTCTTACTGGCCGTCGAGGGAGTAGCTGTCGTCGACTCGGCATTCTTCCTCGGTCGACCACGGCCTCGTTTGGGAGAAGGTGGTGGCGGCTGAGCGGACGGTGGCGGCTCACTGGAAGGCATTTCAACTTCAGCTTCAGCTTCAACTAGGCTGGTCTTCCGCGGACGACCACGCGGCCTCTTGGGAGAAACGGCGGTTGCTGGTTTCTGTGACTTGGCAGCAGCTTGCGCCTGGGACGTGGTCGTGATGGGGCGGTTCGTGGGAAGCGATGAAAGGGCAGTCCTTTGCTTGCCCACCCAGCACTGGTCTAGAAGTGCAAGCATGGCTTGCCTTCGCTTGACTGGTTTGAATCCGTATGACGAAATCTCTCGCGCAAGTTGGTTGTCAGTGTAGAGACTAAAGTCTGGTTTCGCTATCTCTGGGGCCGTATCCTCCGTCGCTACAGGCTTGGACGCTTCAGAGGCTTGTACTGGCGGTGACTCCAGTGGTGGCAGAGTGCTAGCTTTTTCCACATGGTTTGGTCCAGAACCAGAAGAGACCAACAGCACTTCCACAGACTGAGATGTGATTTCGACTGACCTAGGAGGCGGCGAAGAGGGTAATGCTTGTTTCTGAGTCTGAGGCTTGCCATTCTGATCGGTCTCTTTTCCCAGAAGATCGTCAATATCTGGAAAGGACATGTCCGACAACATGTGAGCCGGTAATGGCGCATTTACTTTCTCTTGTGTAGAAACAATAGGATGTGGCGGCAAGTCGATTGCCATGTCTCTTGCCAGGAGGTCTTCGATATCCGGGAAAGAGACATCTGACGGCATATGAGGTGGCGGGGCCGCCATTGTTTGATCGATTCCAGCATAACCAAAAGGATTGAGGCCATCTGCAACGTGCGGTGCTGTTTGTGGAGTGTCGGCAAGATTGATGACTTCCAAATCCAGCAGCCTGCCATCCTCATCTCTCGCGCCTACGTCCCAAAGCTTTTGCTTGAGTTCTGGTTCAACTTCGTCGCTGTTGATCGGAGTCACAATATGATCTTCTCTCTTTGAATTTGATGCCTGCAGCGCAGACTGGAGATCCTTGAGGAAAGTAGGCGAGTGTTCACGTGCCAGCTGGCTCGAAGTCCCGAAAACGTAATCTTGCTTCGCAGCTTGTCTGAGGGCTGCAGTTGGTGACAACAGAATGGGTTCAGGTGGAGGAGCCTTTTTTGGTTTCTTTGCTTTGGATGTTCTCTTCTTTCCTTTAGGTTTGGCAGTCTCTTCTCCGTCCTCGACACTCTCGACTGGAGCCGCAGACGGCTGCTCCTGTTCTGTAGCATCTGGAACCGCATAGGCTGCCGTGGCCAGTTCGGTGATTGTACGTGGCTTCTTCCTCGGTGCTTTTACTTTCAAGGGCCCCTTCTGAGGTGGCCCCATTTTTGACGATTCGTTGATGGGCACTGTCTCGATCAACTTCCTCTTCTTCAACACCGGTCTGTCGCCATCGGACGGCTCAGCCGAGGGTCTCTTCAATTCCTCGTCCGGCCGACCAAACTTTTCGAAAAGATTGTCGAACGTTTCCTTCGACGCGGCACGCCCTGGGCTTTTCACAGTCGAGGATAGGAGGTCGATGGCCTGGGAAGATTTCGATCCTGAAGTCATGCCATTGTCGGCTGGCGGCGGTGTCCAGTCCACACGACGTCTTAATGCCGCCTCGAGCTCCAATGGCTCATTGGCATCCTGCTCTGTTTCTGCTGGTGGTAAAGGTGAATCCTCTTTGCCTTCAGACTTGGGCTTCGCAAAGTGGCGACTCTGAACACCACTCTTCTTTGTTGCTGCCTTGGGCTTTGCAGTCTTGGGTTTTTTCTCAGACTTTGCAGCTGGTTTCTTGGGGTTCGCATACTTCTTCCCTGGTGGACTGGCAGACGCATCTTTGATCGGTTTGGAGGGTGAAGGCGGTTGGAACGCCTTTTTCTCAAGAACTTTGACGCCCCTCTTGCGTTTCGGTCTGGGTACGTTCGCAATGGATATCACTGTGACCTCCTCCTCTTCTGGTGGTCGATGTGGCGCAGGTTCATCTCTACATGGCGTCGTCAAGTCAATCGCAGGTTTTTCCCGGCGAAGGAAGCTCGAAGGATTGGCGAAGTGATGGCTCGCATGTGTTGGTGTGGAATTGGCAGCTATGGGGCTTCGTATGGGTGGCTGCTTGGGGAATTGAGACTTGATCTGGTCAAGGGATGGCAAGATCGGTGAAGAGGAGAGTTTATAGGCGTCATGACGGGTGCTTCGAAACGGCGACCCCATCGTGAATCTCGGCGAACCCGTCGTGATGCGCAAAGCGCATGTTTTTGATGCGACTCGCAGCAGATTGAACGATTCGTGGGTGTGCCGGCGAGAGAAAACAATCGCTTGTGTTATACAGATGACGGAGGCATCAGTTGTTCCCTTGCGAAGTCAGACGGACCGGTGGAGGGAGAGAGGGGCGTATTCGAGTGGCGGTGGCAGTTTAGATGGAATTCACGCCGTCGACTTTGAACATCAACAAAGCACCCGCCAACGCGCAGCAGCAGCAGTAGGAAGCGTGGAGTGGAGGGGCCCGAGTTCCAGGCCTAGACGGTTGTGGGTACGTACCGTAAGGTATCTGCAGCAGGGGTAAGAAGGAGCACCCTGGTCATCGAAGCACAGACCGTTCTTTCCATTTTGGCGATGACAAGTTTCTTATCTTATCTTCAGTATGAGGTAAGCAGACGTCGCTAGATCCACGTGATCTCAACCCTTTCCTGCCGCTTCGGCCCGCCCACACGAAATTTCGAAAAAAGAAGGCAGTCAGTCTACCACAGCTCTCCCGCATCTCGACCCCGCGAACGACAACATCCACGCAAACCACCACCTACTTGCTTCTAGTCAACCCCGAACGCAAGCCGCAGCAATGGAGAACGACAAGGGCGAGATCGTCGATCTGTGAGAAATCCCCCTCCCCATATCGAACCATCCCACGAAATGCCCGCGCGAGACGAAATCGAGAGGAGGAAGCTTTCGCGGGAAAAGCGCGACTACACCAAAAATTCGATATCGAGAGTCCCATGCTAACCTCTTGTTTTTTCCTCGTCGAATAGCTACGTTCCGCGCAAGTGCAGCGCCACCAACCGCATCATCAAGGCCAAGGACCACGCCTCCGTCCAGATCTCCGTCGCCAAGGTTGACGAGAACGGCCGCGCCGTCCCCGGCGAGAACCACGTCTACGCCCTCTCCGGTTTCGTTCGTGCGATGGGCGAGAGCGACGATGCCTTCAACCGTCTGGCCCAGCGCGATGGCCTCGTCAAGGCTGTCTGGTCCGGCCAGCGCTAAATGCTGAAAGGATGCGACCTCGGGGGGGAAGGATGGTACGTCGGGAGTTTTATTGTACGGCTCGCAAAAGGGCTGTTTACAACAGTCGGACGGTTGGGCTGACTTGTCAAAAGGGTCTAGTCGTTCGGTCTGGTCGGTCGACATCATGGATCTAGAGTTGGTTGCATGGTATATCGCCAATTCGAGGCGTCCGGCTCTCTGCGGAGAGGAAAATGGCATAGGAATGGTTCACGACTACCCAACAAAATGAGATTTTCCGCGTTCGAGATCAAGACAAACTACCACAAAAGTCCCCAGTGACCACTCGCCCTCACCCCTTTCGCTCCCGATGCAATATCTTTGCTCCTCTCCCACGCCCCGGCTAGCGAAGGATTCTCGTGCCACCCTTGATGGTCTCCCATGGTCGAGGATTCTGGGGCTACTATGATAGCCTCCGTGCCGCAGATTGATGCAGGCCTTGAAAAAGCCGTGGCCGTTAAGGTGTTCGTCATGGTACAGATACGGGTCTCACACGTCTAGGCGCAGCTGCCAGACTGTCAATACGAATATGATTTCATCCCCAAGTTTTCCGCTGCGAATCCCTCCGAGACTGTGCACTGTGGCCTTGAGAGAGACGACTGACTTAGTATTGTATCCGATAGCTGCGACTTAGCGGACGCCCATCCTAAGGATCTATGATTGAGTCACATTGTCCAGGTTCCACTGACGAAATAAGTAGGGGACGAGCTATCAAGGATGACAAAGCTATAGATGCTCCGATCTACCTAGAGGGTTTTCCGTGTCTGATACCCACAGTCACAGCCTGGAGATACAGCCACCCGGCCGGCTGCCCAGCCGCATCTCCGGCTTTCTGTGGGCAATCTCGGGCTACGTTCTACTATGCTTCACAGTTCAATTTCGATTCTCAGAATCAACATGGTCTCATAATTGTCGCTCTAAACAGATTCTTGTCTATAGTCATCTTTGGGATAGGTCCCGCTCCAAAACATCTTATAATACATAACGGAAGTTGGGATTCTGTCCACATGTTAGTTATCAAAGTCTCTTGCGGGTCACAGAAGCTCGGGAAACTCACCTCCTTGTCAGTCAAGTCAACTCCCTCATCATCGTGCTCAGCATCAGGCGAGATACCAGCAGCCGCCGCAGCAGCATCTCTCTGCTTGTTGCGGCGAATGAGCAGCATCCGCAACCCAACAGCAATAGCCACCTGCGAAGCCGAGCACGCGAGGATAAGCTTGCACCCAGTCGCGTACAACGGCGCCTCCTTGGCCAAAAACGCATGAGGCCCAATAATGTTACCCACGCAGTACGCCGTGAAGACAATGGCCGAGGCCGTGATACGCTTGGTATATCCTCCGAGGTTCGTCGCCGGCATCTGCAGGGCCAGGACCAGGGAGGCGACGTAGCAGCCAATCATGTAGTAGCCAAACAGGACGCCGACCTTGTAGTGCGTTCTATCCAGCTTCCAGATCATGCAGCAGCCGATAATGGTGGGGATGAGCCACACCGCCATGACGGTCGTGCGCTGGTTACGGAACTTGGATGCGGTGTAAGCACCCGTGAGAATCCAAAAGACCTGGAAGGCGCCCTGCGGGATTCCCAGCGCCGTGGTCAACAGCGGGTCAGTGACGAGCCCCTTGATGATGAGCTTGCCAAAGTTGGCCACGCCGCCGTTGATGACCTCGTTGAGCAGGACGAAGAGCGTCAGCAGCCAGACCTGGGGGTCGAGGCAGGCCTCCTTGACTTGGTACCACTTGATGGTCTTGTTAAGGACGCCCGTCTTTGCGAGACGCGCGCGGCCGACGAGGAGGGCCCGCTCCTCGAGGGAGAATCTCTTGGCGCTCAAGATGCTGTCTGGGAGGAAGACGAGGAGCAGGCCGCCCCATACAACGGTGATGCCGCCGCAGATGAGGAAGACGGCCTTCCAGACGGGGAAAGAGTCGATTTGGCCGATGCCGTAGCTAAGAACGCCGCCGAGCATGCTGCCGACACCGTTGCAGCAGTAGAAGAGTCCTGCTCGCATGGGCTGTTCCGATCGCACGTACCTTGGTGCACGCGTTAGGACAATGTCGACATACCGAGGGGGCCAGATGTCGAGACTTACCACATGGAAACCATCATCATGAAGCACGTTGTGATAGGGGCCTCAAAGACTCCAAGGAGGAAACGGCACGCAGCAAGTCCCGGGAAGTTGGAGCACGCAGCCGTGATCATCAAGACGGAACCCCACGACAGCACACACCCCGCCACGACCTTGCCCATGCGCGTCTTCTGCGCAATGTAGACCCACGGGTACTCGGCAACCAGGTAGGCCAGGTAAAAGATACTCGCAAACCACGAGTACTCGGTCTGCGTAACGCTCGTGCTGGAAAAGAGATCAAAGACGGCGGCGTAGGACAGCGCCTGCTTGTCAATGTACTGCAAGACGTAGGTGCCGGCCAGGAGAGGGAGGATCATGAGGTCAATCTTGCGGACCAGGCGACGGTTCTTCTCCTTGTCGTTGACGAGCTCGGCGAGATACTCTTCTGTGATATTATTCTCCTGGAGAAAGGCCTCGGACTCGTCGAGGTGCGCGACCTCGCCCGTCGTGAAGGACTTTGTCGGCTCGAGGCCATCCTCGGCGACCTTGATGTCTTTGGACACTTTCTCGGTCATTGTTGTCGATGTAGGCGGGGAACTTCGAAAACAAAGACTTAAACAAGGTGAGGGTGGTGATCCTGAGAAGAAGGAGATTCAAAGATGAAGCCTCCCTACTACTTTTCCAAGGGTTTCCCGTCTCTCTGACGAGAGGGATAACTCCTTTAATGTCTCATTGCCAATTGGTCATTATCTCGACAACCCTGACCACGCCACGCTACCCAGTCCGGGGTAAACAACTAGGTAGATAGGTATGATAACGCGGAGGCCCAGGAGTCCGTCAATGGGACGTCTTATCTGAACCCAGATCCATATAGAACCACATTTTACGGGCGACGTTATCCGCAAGACTGGGAACTTAGCTGGGTACACAAGGAAACAATGGCAGTTGGCTATCGCGGGGAAGTCGTGCCGGGGGGGTCCCATGAGTCGGGGCCCGTCCGATAGCACAAGTCGGACGGGGGCTGA
Source organism: Colletotrichum tamarilloi (assembly GCF_030869305.1). Taxonomy (NCBI): domain Eukaryota; kingdom Fungi; phylum Ascomycota; class Sordariomycetes; order Glomerellales; family Glomerellaceae; genus Colletotrichum; species Colletotrichum tamarilloi. Next base: position 33,989 of record NW_026849461.1, read on the forward strand.
TAAGCCGGGAACGGGGGACATTTGTTGACTCTATTCAACTTGTCGAAAGTCGAAAGGGGGAGTCCGGCGCCCAGATCTGCGTCCGAAAGCACGTCTCGCCGAAATCGGCCGTTTCGTCCCCGCGGGAAAGCCCCGGTATCAATAGCCTCTTTGAGTCGTTCTCACAATCATTTAACGCCTAATCAAGCCTTTCCCGCCACGGCGCCAAGCACCATTCGATAACTACGGAGTATTACTAGTCAGGTCATTCACTATCCGGACCTTGTCCGAGAAAGAGGGTGTGTTAAAGTCAACTGCAACTCATCGGGAAGCCGGTACGAGCAACCGCCGATTATCGATAAGAGCTTCGTGGGATGCACCCCGGTTGTGAGTTGTGAACTGCGGCTTGAGACACTTCAACTAAACTCAACTCAATCACTTGTCTCTACACACCGTCAAGACAGAATCAAAACTCCAAGAGACATTCACAATGGATTCAACAATCCAAGATGCCCGTCCCTCAGTGAAACTCACCCAGGGAACCGTCATCGGCACAGTCGTGTCAGACAGTCTCCCCCGGCCAGTCGAAGCCTTCAAGGGTATTCCGTATGCGCTCCCGCCAACAGGAGATCGCAGGTTCCGCGCACCGGTCAAAGTCCAACCCTCAACAAAGGAAATCGACGCCTCGAAATGGGGTCCCGTCGCACCGGGTAAGCAACTCTTCCCAGGCGGTCCAGCGTTTGAGTACAGCGAGGACTGCTTAACCGCCAACGTCTTCCGGCCCGTCTCGTCGTCTCAAAATGAGACACTACTGCCCGTTGCCGTGTACATCCATGGCGGCGCATTTAACAGAGGCACCGCCATGATGCACAACACGGCTTCGTTCCTGGCCAACTCGGGACAGGCTTTTATTGCAGTTTCCTTCAACTATCGAATCGGAGCTCTCGGTTTCCTGCCATCCACTAAGAGTTTCGAGGAGGGTTCTGTGAATCTCGGTTTGAAAGATCAACTCATTCTCCTCGAGTGGGTTCGCGACAACATCACGGCATTCGGCGGAGACCCCAACAACGTCACCCTCTTTGGCATCTCCGCCGGAGCACACTCTGTAAGTCCTCACAGTGACCTTCCTTTCTACCATGAAAGGGAAGACTCAAGTCTGACAAACAATCCCAGATCGGCCACATCCTCATCAACGACGAAGGCCAATACAACCCACCCCTCTTCCACAAAGTCATCCTCGAGTCCGGCGCCCCAACATCCCGCGCAGTCCGCCCCTACAGCGCCCCCATTCACGAAGCCCAGTTCGCAGACTTCCTCGCAGAGACAGGCTGCCCGCCAGACCTCTCCGCCGCCGAGACCTTCGCCTACCTCCGCGCCGCGCCCACCGAGGTCGTCCAAAAGGCCCAAATCGCAGTCTTTGACAAGTATAACCCGTCCCTCCGCTGGGCCTTCCAGCCCGTCGTCGACGGCGACATCATCCCCCGCCCGCCAATGGAATCCTGGCGCCTCAACAAGTGGCGCAAAGTCCCCATCATGACGGGCTTCAACCGCAACGAAGGCTCCATCTACATCTCCAAAAAGGTTTCCAAATCTGACGAATTCACCTCCTTCTTTGCCGACCTGCTTCCCCTGCTCTCCAAAGAGGACGTCGAGACCATTGACAAACTCTACCCGGATCCCCTCACCATCCCAACCTCACCCTACAAGGAATCCCTCGACGGCACAGGTGCGCAATACCGCCGCCTCGAAATCGCCTACGGCCAATACGCCTACGTCGCGCCCGTCCGCCAAACAGCCGACCTCGCCTCCCGCGCGGACCCGGCGCTCCCCGTCTACCTCTACCAATGGGGCCTCGAGAGCTCCCTCCTCGACCGCGCGCGCCACGGCGAGAACATGTACTACGAGGCTTGCGAGCCCGCGAAAACAAAAATCTCGCCGACGCAAAAGGAGCTGTGCTTGACGCTGAACGCGTACCTCGCCAGCTTCATCGTGGCGGGCGATCCGAATGCCGTGCGGGGCGAGAGCGCGCCGGAGAGGCCCACGTGGGAGCGGTACGTGGCGGAGGATCCCAAGGCGTTGGTGTTTGCGGAGGAGAATAAGGAGCTTATTGGGGGCGAGGCGGGGGTTCCGGCGCGGTTGTGTGCCGATACTTGGGCGAGGAAGGAGTCGGAGTTTTGGTGGACAAAGGTTGATGTGTCGCAGCAATGAGTGCGTCGTTGAGTAGAAATAAAAAAGTAAAAGCCTTGACGATAAATACTCCATGAGCCAGCCTTTCAATTTCCTGGTGTTGATGTATGACCACAACTGTTGAGAGTCTAGGTACTCACGGCACAAGAGCTTCTTACTCAAAGCCGAGACCGATACTGATACTTCGCAATCACCAATCTCGCACATGTAATTGGACAAGGCCGAGACTATTGATTGAGCTCATGAGTCTTTGTTTACTGAGGCGTGGCTGGAGAGCTGACTCGAAAATTGAGACTGGATCAAGACCATTGAGTGGCGCTCGAATACCCTGTAACGCAGACTAGGAGCATGAGTTAAGGTCAATCTATAGGTCCATGTGGCATAAATATATACCGAGTCGGAATATCCGTTGGGGTGCTTGATACTATTGATCCGTAGGCTTCTTCGTCGTGTTGCTATCGTGGGAACGGCCTTCCCCTATCTCACTACCTCACATTGCTATTAGATGTGAACTTTAACGGAAAGTCCTAGCGATGGAGCTTATCAGGTATTAACAGAGTTCAGATGAAAGCATGGCTAGATGATTGTCTCAGTTAGATACTTTTTCTTCCCATGCCGGATGGGGAACATGGTATACCGTTGTTTTGAGTCCTGAGAATAAACGCAATCATCGCCACTTTGTACGCATTTGAAAAGCAAGAATAAAAGACCAAGTTAATTCACCAAACAACACCACAACATAATTCCGCGCGGTTTTCTACATAAATCTGTTCAGGCAATTATCTAGTATCTAACTCAGTATTAAAAAATAGTTGTTCTGCGTCCGTTCCTCAAATGACCCCAATGAGGCTGCAGGCCCTTCTCCAGAGCCTCACCACCAACCTCCACCCAAGTTGACCATCACCACTCCGGCAAGATAACACATGCGACCACACCCACTGGAGAACTCGGGATCCCGTCCGCTCTCCCATCGATAAACCAGTGAGGGCCGGAGTAGTAGTCGGGTCGGAGACGACCGGCGAATGCCCGGTGTTGCATGTACTTTTGCCTTTTGCCGTCTTCGGACACTCACGCGTGAACTGAATGACGGTATCTACCAGCTCCCAACTCTGCTAAAGCTCCCAGCAATCTTCATCTCACCCTTGGCCTCCCGACTCGCCTCACTGTATTCAACGAGCTTGAGCGGGCGATACTCGGGCGACCACATCTGCTCCCGGATCCACTCGTCCAAGTCCTCGTCCCCCTCCGGGATCCCCTCCTCCGTCGCCACGCCCTCCTTGACGGCCGCCTTGATCACCGCCCGCGCGACCCTCACACTGACGTCCCTGACGACATCTACACCCGGCAGCAGCGGCGCCGTCTGGTCTTTGAGTGCGGGGCTGAGTGACGCGACGCCCTCCACAGCCGCAACGAGCATCTTGTCCGTCACCAGGCTCGCCCGGCAAAGCACGGAGCCGAGGCCGATGCCCGGGAAGACGACAGAGTTGTTGCACTCCGCGACTTCGATCTCAATCTCTTTCCCGCCTTCGCCCCAGGGGCCCTTGACCGGTTTGAAAGGGGAACCTGTCGCGACGAGAGCCTTGCCGTCGGTCCATTTGTAGATGTCCTCTGGCACGGCCTCATGGAGACGAGTTGGGTTGGAGAGAGGGAGGATGATGGGCCGCTCAACGCCGTCTGCCATGGCACGGACGATTTCTTCCGTAAAAGCCTTGGGCTTGGTCGAAGTCCCGATGAGGACATTGGGCTTGACACTCTGAATGACCGAAAGGAGAGACGCGTCCTTGTCCTTCCAGTCTGAAGGGTCCTTGGCGAAGCCCTTTTGGGCTGCGGATACCTCGCTATCTGTGGTCAAGAGACCGGGCTTGTCGATCAACCTGTGTCTCTATTAGCCGGAATGGTGCAGTTTGTAAGGTTTGCGGGTATATACGCACCAGATCTGCTTGGAAGCATCCTCCTTACTCATGTTTCCTTCGGCGGCAATGGCGTCTCTGACCTGGTCCGCAATTCCGACACCAGCTGAGCCAGCACCAAAGATGACCAGGCGCAGGTCAGTGAGCTTCTGCTTACTGACGTGTAGAGCAGCCGTGATTGCCGCCAAAGTTACGCATCCCGTTCCCTGCACATCGTCATTAAAGCACGGGATATGGGGGCGGTATTGATCCAAAATTCTTCTGGCTAGTATTCCATCGCATATCAGCAGGGGCCCCCATCCAAACAGAACCACCATACTTGCCATTGGTGAGACCAAAGTCCTCGAAGTGGATGTAAGCGCGAGGATACAGCCTCCTGGCAGCCTTGACGAACTCGTCAACGAAGCGATCATACTTGTGTCCCCGCACACGCTTCTGTCTGAGTCCCAGATACAGATCATCGTTCAAGAGCTCCTCGTTATCAGTGCCGCAGTCGAGCACCACAGGCAGTGTTCGATTGGGATGAACACCAGCGCACAGGGTTGTGAGGACGAGCTTCGCCACGGAGATCAAAACACCACCGACACCCTGGTCTCCGATACCCAGGATCTCTTCACCATCTGGTGTAGCTAGTCAGCGGATCATTCGGGCATAACAGATTCGGAAGACAAGGTGGCATAGGCGGGGACGGGGTACATGCCGGTAACCACAATGTAGTCGATATCCTCTGGTCGCCCCCATTGGGCGAGGTCGTGATAGACCCGATCTACATCATTAATGTTCAAAAAACAGCCGTCAGGTCTTCTGAACAGTCTCGAAAAGTTCTGAATCGCATCTCCCTCGGTTGGCGTGTACACGATGCTGAACATTTCCGGAAGATGCTCTTGTAACAACTACGCACCAGTCTCAGATCACTTATGCTTCAACATCTGGTAACATTCAAATACATACCCGATAGTACAAGACCTCATTCTGCTCCTTCAGCGACGTCAAAAAGGTATTCTTGGCCAGGTCATCTTGGCGGCTTTTGTACTGCTCATAGGCGCGGTGCAGCTGCTGTTCGAGGGAATGAATGCTCTGGGGAAGCAGACCGGTCAGGTTGAACTCGCGGCGCTCGTCATCAGGGAAGGCTGTTCCCTTGTTGAGATAAGGTGTATTGAGCAGCGCGCTGCCCGTGACGGCGCAGCTGATGGGGCCGCTGGTGCTCAGAGGCAGATGGGAGAACTTGGACTCCTTGCGGTCCTTGGTGGGAGCCATGGTGTGAGATAGACGGGGTAAACGGGAGCGGCGGGTGGTGATGATATTCCGAAGAGGGTTCACGATGATTCTGGGTGGCATCGAATGATGATGAACTCGAGTGAGGGTAAAAATACGTAGAACACAGACCTGGAGCTTTGCACAGTCAGGCTTATGAGTGTGTTTAAGTGGGAGTCGAGATGGTCTGATGAGAAGCACATGCAAGCAGCAGAGACGGGAAGTCGTGATAAGATGTCGACGTCGCCGTCCACTTTGGATTTCAATATGTACATTTTCCTTGGCACAGAAACGCTAAAGAACAGCTACGTACCTCACGTTCGGGAAAAAGGGGGGTAACGTGAGGTATCGAGGTATCTCAGAGGAGGAGAGGAAAGAGCGGCTTGATGGCGTTGCCGTCCTGCCGTTTGTGAGCGCTGACTGCCAGGTGACGTCAGGCCTTTCTTTGTGGTGAATGGTGACAGCAACTTGAGTAAGTGCGTGAGGTGGGGGAGGTGCAACTTCCATTGCATGTCGGTGGCCCGAAAGGGTGGAGGAAAACACCGGAGACGACCGGGACTCGGCCGGTGTGAATGTGACCTTTTGGCTCGAATCCATGATTCTTGCCAACGTTAGGAATGCACTGATGAGCTCGTCTTGTTGACTGAGAGGCTTGATTGAGGGTGTGGAGCAGGTACTTTGCTGGGACATTCAGCACTTTGGAGCCATCCAAGTCATTTGGGCAACATGGACGCGGATGGCAAGTAGCACTTTGAACCGGCAATGCTCTCAATTCAAATCATGCAAAACAAACAGTCACAACAAAATCTGTCGGTACGCCTGGAGCCTCGCCCATGTAGGAAAAAAGATGGGCATGGACTATGATGGTCCTGTTTTTCTTGCAGCTCGGTAAAAATCGAGAGGAAAAAAGACGTAAACGCCCCTTCACCCCTCGATTTTCACCGCTCAAAAAGTGTATTTCCAGTCCTCTCCAGAGTGTACCGCAAAACGCGGCACAAGAAGGAGACCCTCGCCGAAGCAAAGACTCGTGAATAATTCAAGTGACTGGGTAGACGCTGCTGTAAGGTAGGCAAGGATGATTAAAGCTATCCTTCCTGTTTCGTTTGGCTTCACACCACTTTCATGCTTTGACGCGATGGACACCGCAACAGAGCACAGGGAGGCAAAACATAATGCCCATTCTCGTAGAAGTTCGAGACCATCCCTGTATGACTCACTTGAGCCGTTTGCTTTTGTTGCGCTGCCTGTCTTTGCAAAATGTGGTGTTCGGCCGGTGAGTTTGATCAAGTGAAGGATACGGAGGGAAGGAAATTTTCTTCTCAAATCTTACGTTGCAGCTTTTAGATTATGTAATACGCACCCGTGAGAGAATCCGATGTGGGGACTCGGGGGAGGTGCCAAGCTCATAGAGCAGCTGGTGCCGGCTGGTGCGTTCCGCGCCCGTGTAAGTCGGTCTTGGTGACCAACTTCAAAGCCATAGACTTCAATACTTTGACTGAAGCAAAATGAGATTCTATTGGCCAATGTATATGATGCTGGTTGCCAAGTATTGTATAGGAGTCATTTCAACAATGTCAGGAGTCAACGCGGTGTCGACAGTGCGACTATCTTAGGTGTCTGAGCTTAGCACGTTCTATCATGAGGCTACAGCGTTGCAAATGAACATATACATCTATTGGCTTTCTCATCAATGGTTTTATCCGATGGCCATCAACCATACGCCACATTGAAGCAGATATTGACGTCGAGCTGTTGGTGACCCAAGAACACATTTGGCGTACGATTCAAGCATTCGGCACACAAAGAGGCAAGAACGTGAACACTAGTGGTGCCATTCGTATAATGATAATGATTGTTCAATAATGTTGATAAAGAAAACGGTATACCCGAACACCTAGATAAATTCATACAGTCACTGCTATCCGATGCTGGCTTAGATGAGACCAGCCCGGGCAGCCTCGCCACCACCATCCTGAACGAGTTCGTCCATGCGCCTCTTGCCCTTTCCAATGCCTCCCTCACCAACACCCATTCTTCTGGCAACATACCTCTGTGCCACGACACCCACAGCCAGACTCAACAGCTCTTCGATCCACTCGGCGACCCACTCGCGGGGGTCGACACCACCGCCCTCGACAATTTCTCGAATCTCATCCGGGATGGATTGACCCAGAGAGCCCTCCTGGCCATCATCACCGCTGGCAGGAGTCAGCGGGTTGGCGGCGTCCAACCAGCGGATCCACTTGGCCGGGATGGACTGGCTGATGGCCGAGTACTCAATCTCGTGGACGGGGTCGAGGCAGAAGACGGCGAAGCAAACCATCTCATCTGCCTCATCCTGTTCGGCCACGGCCGAAGTCTCCTTCTCCTTCTCCACAGCCGACGTACTGGCAAAGAGACCCGAGTCGGCTGTGGTACCCACAGCCTGGATGGCAAGGAAGAGGTCGGAGCTGCGGACCGGGTTGTCTTCGCTCACCGGCTCAGTCGCACGTAGCCGAGCCTGCTCAACACCGCCGTGGGCTGCAAAGTACTCGCTGGCGTAACCCTCGGCTCCAGCACGGCAGAGCTTGGTGCCCTCGGTCAGACCCTTGATCAGACCCAGGTCACGCGGGGAGTCGGATTGTCTCCACCAAGGACCGTCCCTCCAGCCCGCGCCACTGTCATTGGAGTATCTGCGGCTGTGGGTTTCTTGGCCTCGCTGAATGACCATCAACTCGCCGCCCTCCACCTGGGACATGACGCGGGAGAAGGTGCCGTAGATCAATGGATCGAGGGAAGGGTACCCGACCATATCGTGGGCGATGTGAATGAGGAGTCTCTCGTGAGAGCTGATGGGAGGGGCAATGGTGTGGAGGATATTCGTGAATGTCGGAAGAGCTTGCTGGCGAAGGTTGTCTCCTGTAAAGGTAGTGTTAAAACCTACTTGTCCCCTCTATACCAACGCGCGTGGGTTGCGTTTAGGAGATGGCAAAACCAGCTTGTGAACTTACCAAGAGCCCTGAGGCCACCAACGTTTCCACGGACTTGTTCGGCCCATTTCTTGGCTTCCTCGTTCTTCTGAATCTCCTTCACAGCAGCCTCGGCCTGCTTCATGGCGGCAGTGGCCGTGTTGAAGATGCCACCCCACCAACCACCTCCAGCAGCCGCAGCGGGCGCGGCTTCGGGAGAAGCAGCTGATGAGGAGGCAGTGGCAAGCTGTTCAGCAGGCCTCTTCTCGGGTTCTTGCAGGTCGGAGCTTGTGGCACTGGGGGTGAAGCTCGCGCGGAGAGATCGTGCGCTGTCGGTAGACTTGCGGGGGGCAGTCGACTTGTCGTCGGTGGTGGGGGTCGCAGAGCGTTTGGGGATTCCCTTCGCTGCCGTCTCCTTAAGACGCGGCGTATGCGGACGGGAGGGTTGCTCGAGGTCCTTTTCGAGCTCGGCCAGGATGTCGTTATCGGCCATAGCCTTGGAGGCGGCGGTGGTAGGCTTGGGCTTCTTCTCGAGCGACTTCTTAGGGGGGGCAACATTGTCGCCAATTCCATCAAAGAGGTCGTCAATGTCGTCGCCAGCAGCGGCGGGCTTTGTCTTCTTGGAAGCCATGTTGGGCGGGATTGTGGTGTTGGTGATGTTGCGGGGCAGACGTCACTAGCTACAAGGTGCAACACTTTGAGGGCGGTTAGGTAGCTACAAAAGGGATGCTCGGCAAGCTTAGTCAGGCGGCGCTAGGTATCAGGACACCGTGAAACAACAGCTCGAATGGAAGGAGCAATGATTATAGCGTGGGGTTCTGAGTCCGACGGGCCAGGCCGAAGCGATCAAGGCGATATTGGTGGGTGTAACGGAGAGACACCAGCTCACTGCTCGAATGATGACGGGCGGTTATTGATGTTGACCAAGATGCAGTTGAACATTCACCTCATGTTCTCCGACTGTGAACCAAACGGGGGAGTCTGATGCACCAGCGCAGGCACGCCGCACAGCACCACACACATTGGCGACAGCTGCTGGAGACATGCATCACATTCACCAGGGACGGGACATGCATCAAGCGGAGAGAAGGAATGCGCTAGTCCGTATCCGGAGTGGACGAGAAGCGTGTCATCTCATTGGCCCTGAGTGAACGCCCATCCCCAGTCGGAAATGAAAAAAGCGTGTCTTGTGGGTCCCCGTCTGAAGTCGCCATCTGGCCGGGCTGGGTTCTCTCGTTCTTGGTCTGTCAAGGCTTACAGCGGGCTTTTAGGGGTCTTGATCAGTGGCTATAGGGGTGAGCCTGCTGTAGGTTCGCCCATAGTGACAAGCTTTAGGGAGGTCGGGCCACTAAAGGGATTTCTTCCAGCTCCCGTCATAGGTCCTGGGATGCTTGACGAGACGGGAACTTGGGGTGCAAGTCAGCCAGAGGTAGGTACGTATCCCATTCCCGAGTCCCTTCCCCCTTGGGCCCTTGTACCCACGTACCGGTTTTTCTTCCTTCCTTCCTTCCTTCCCATTGCCTTGTGGTCCAGGCGTGGCTGGCTCGGAAGGACTAACAGCCAATGCCAGTGCAGGAGCGTTCCAAAGGGGCCCAGTCGTGCCTTCCCTTTCTCTCTCCCGGCCCCTGCCAGCCAGTAACGGAACGGAAGGAAGTGGCAGCCAGCCTGAGCCAGGCCAGCAAGAGCAACAGGTGGACGTGTGTGGACGCAGACGTGGACAGGGCCCCGGCTGGCAAGGCAAAATTGAGAAATGCAAGTCAAAGTGAAGACGGGAAGGAGCCATCTCAGCAACAAGACAGGAAGGGGCCACCAACAGCACAAATCACCACCTTTTCCACCTCAGATATCTTACCCTCACGACTTCTTTGCCCTCTTGAAAATATCGTCGCTATTTTCTTTGGCTCTTTAGCTTTCTCCAGAGCGTATTTTTGTTTGCTCTAGCTATCGCGCAGACCCGTCCTGTCTGCTCTCAAATTTGACGTCTTATTTGGTATTGGCAACAGCAAGGCCCGTTTCTCTCAGCTCAGGTCTCTTTCGGTCTCGCTCACTCACACTCACCACTCACCACTCACACAACCTTTGGCTCTCACTCTCAGCTCTCAGTCGGGTGGTCCAAGTCAAGTCAAACCACCACATCACCACTTACTTGCATCAAACCCGGTTTTTTTCGCCAGCACCTTCACATTCAACCTCCCTCCCCCTACCGACAGCCTCTTACTGCCATCCGTTAAATCTACGACGAGACAAGGGTTCATTAGCTCTTCATTCACATCACATCAATATTCAGAGTAGTCGTCTCCCGTCTCATTGAATGACTTCTCGGCTTTCTCCGCCATCTTATTGCGGCTCCCCTTCTACCCCCAAATCATCTACACATCCGTCTCCGTAAGCCAGGTCACCTCTTCACCTGTTCTTACTTGGACTGCACCATCACACAACCGCTGCTCTGACAGCTATGGACCAGCGCTCTCGCGGTGGCCGTCCGAATCGCCGGAAAACTCTTCCCACTTCCAGCATCCAGTCTGATACCAGCGCAGGCGGCGAGTCAAACTCGAGCATCATGACGCGCTCTCCTCCCATTGCTGCCTCTCGCACTCCTCAGACGGCACCTCAAAATCGCCGCAACGCGAAGCCCATTCCCATGAATAACCCCTTCAGTGTCCGCTCATCTCCCAGTACGGGCGGATCCGGTCCTGGCCCTGGCAAGGCTCTTAGAAAGAGATCTCGCACCAGCGGCTTTGACGGGCCCGCAGATGAAGAAGACGAGACCTACCGCAAGGGCCCTCACACTTTGAGAAAGCGTGCGAAAATCGACTACTCCGCCGCAGACTTTGAGGATGAGCTGCCCGAGATTGCAATCCCGGCGCCTCGCACTGCTACCCGTAAGAAGCGGGCTGACAGTGAAGTCGTCGACGAGGAGTACTACACGCCCACAGCACAAAAGCGCCGCGCCAACTCGAGAGAATTTTCCGTCGCCAGTATTACCGCCGCTCGTCGTCGGACTCCGGCCCGGAAGAACGTCGTCGAACAACAATCCTTCTACTCTCAGCAATCAGACGAGGATATTGTCAAGGATACTATTGAAGTGGTGGGCGATTCTTCTGACCTCATCAGCTCTGATGATGCATCTGACCATGATGACAATGACAAGGACATTTCCGGTCACGCCTCCCTTCCACAAAACCATGACCAGCTCTCGTCGCCCATCCAACGCAAGACTCAGGTAATACTTCAACTGGCATCTCCCATTGGCCATCAGATCATCAAGCAGGATGAGAGTCAATTGAGCCAGAGCCAAGCACAAACCGTTCCCGGCGACATTGTTACCGCCGCGGATGAGGTAGCGGGCCCTATCATCGCTCACCCTCAGCCCATCCGCGTCAATCAAGTCACCATTATCGGAAACACTGGCCCGCACCCAGACACCGGGGCGACAACAGTTCATCATGGCGACTTCGTCGAAGATTATTCTATCCAGCCCAAGAGAGAGGCCAGTTCTCCCGTGCGGCCTACTGAAAGTTTACCGCAGAGAACGGCTCTGCCGGAGATGGCTGAGCCGGCAGTCAACGCCGACTCTGCTGTTGTCTCCGGTACTCAGGAAAATTCCGCACCAGCCGTTGCTCAGATTTTCAACGCCACCAACAACATCGACCATGTCAACGTCGCACAGCCGACTGAAGAACCACGAGAGTCTATCGCCGATGTGTCAACAGAAGACACAAAGGTAAATGGTCATATCGAAGCGACCGAAAAGAAGCTTCCGCCTCAAGAGGAGCCGTTAAATACACAGCCCACCGCCCCTTCACAAGATGTCGACGTCTCTATATCATTCACGACTCAGTCCGAGGACTTGTCCCGGCCTCATGACGAGATGGACGTTGACGTTGCAGAGGAACCCGATGCAGAAATGCAGGACGATGTTGCTGCTCCTGAACCCGTTGCTGTTCCCGAACCCAAAGCAGCATCCCCGCCACCCCAACCCGCCGCTCCTGAGGCGAAAAAGAAGCGCTATCCGTGGTCCCACCTTACACCTTACGTTGATGGCGAATATGTCACCCACTCCATCTACCCGGTCGCTGTCGAGGCATCTGCGCCCACCTCAAATGCCGACGCCGCTGAAACTTCCGGCGAGCGAGAGATCGCTGACGAGACGCCCGAGAATGCCAATGCGAACACACATGGCCAGGGTGCTGAAGCAGACGCAGAAGACGGTGCCAATGCCGATGCAGACGGCGAAGTTGACGACACTGAGCGGGACGCCGATCACGATGAGGATCTCGCACCCGACAGCCAAGGCCAGCAACTTTCCCAAGGGTCCGCTTACAACTCGGCTGCCCCGACTCCCGCACTTACGCCCCGCCAAGGGTCGCCTGTTGTGCCCTCAGCCGCGACTGGGACCAGCACACCAGCTTTGATGCCGAAGCAACGCTTCAGAAAACAGTACAGGTTCAAAAAGCTTAGGGATCCTGCCGAATTTCTAGCCTTCCTAAAGGACTCCGAGGACCTCCCCCAAGAGGAGCTCTGGGACCTTCTGGCTCAGGCCAATGAGTGCCTCCTTGCCTATCAAGAGGAGTACAAAGAGTGCAGCAGGGTCGTAGATGATCAAGAAAATGCCCAGCGTCGCGCCATTCAGGATGCCGCCTACGAAAAGAAGACTGCCGACTTGAACGCCTTTGCCAAGGTAGACTCATACATCGAAAAGGAGTTTGAGGTGCAGGGCTCCCGAGCCACGATCAAGGAGAAAGACGCCGGAATTCTCGAGCAACGCTTGCAAGACAGAATCATGGCCGCCACGTATCACTTTGAGTACGATCCTCACCCCAACAAAGTGGGCAACCAAGATCCCGGCGCTCAGAAGGGTGGTGGAGGCGAAGGTGTCCGCCAACTCCGAAGCCAGCCGCAAGCAAGCGCCAAGGCTGCCGAGGGCGACGGAGTCATCGTCTCTGGCAAGAGAACTCGCAACCCCCCGAAGTTGTTTGACGGCGTCTTACAGGACGACCACCGTGCAGCAACTCCGGGAAGCAACAAGCCGGGCCCGAAGAAGCGCGGTAGGGCTGCCGCCGCAGAAAAGGCGGCTTCAGCTCAAGATCCCGAAGAGGAGCCTGAGCCCGAGCCGCAAACAGTTTCACCTGCCAAGCCCGGCCCCAAGAAGAGAGGGCCGAGGGGTAGGAAGTCTGCCGTGGTGGTCTCGGAGCCGAATTCGCCTGCTCCCGAAGAAGAGGCCATCGCCCCGCCGCCGGAGCCAGAGCAGGTACAGCCTCCCAAGCGCAAGCGTGGCAGACAACCAAAGTCGGCCGCCATTGTCGAGGAAGAGCCAGAGGAGCCCGAGAAGCCGACCCCCAAGAGAGGTCGCGCAGCGCAGCGAAAGAGCAACGGCCATGTTGCTGTTGTTGCACCCGAAACAACCGACGAATCTCGCCCTACCTCGGCATCATCGATGGCCACTATCTCGGACGCCGGATCTACCTACGGACTGCGTCAGAAGAAGCGACAGCGAAATTGGCAGGACGAGGAGGAAGTCGACGAGGAAGAAGTGGAGGCCGAACCCCAGCCTAAGAAGGCTCGCATCATTCGCATCAACAGAAAGCAAAGCGCACCGGAGCTCGCACCCAAAGAGACACTGGGCGAGCATATTCTCGCTGATATACACCGTTTCACCGCGACTCTCGATGCAGCCGAGTCCCCTCAGCCCCGGATGATGGTGTCATTCAAGCTGATTAACAATGGCTCCAGATGGACCATCAAGCCCCCAGCCTCGCCGCGCCAAACATCTACGGACGTCAGCGAGTACAACCTGTCGACCCCTCGGCCAGCGCCAATGTCTGCACCCACCTCGGCCAAGTCATCGGCCCCGCCTAGCCAGGCTGAAGGGGAGGAGAAGGATTACTCGACCATGACCAAGTCGGAGAAGATGTCGGCCTCGATGAAAAGTACGCTTTACGCAACCCCATCACTGATTTTACATTCCACTAACAATTTCTCTAGAACGATGGCTTAATGGCAGCATGCAGGGCGCTGTCAACAAAAGAAAGGCTACTCTCGCTGCGAAAAAGGCAGCAGCTGCCGCGGCCGAAGCTGATGCGGCCCGAATCGCTCAGCAGAAGGCCATGCAACTCCAGCAATCTGCACAACCGGCACCTTTCCCCATGGGACAGGGACAGTAACGAATCCAGACACAACTACACACGTCCGTTAAGAACGGCACGTTTGATTACCATGCAGAGCAGGATGATGACCCATACGGATCACATTGAAAAAACACAACCGCAAAAGGTCACGAGACCCACGAATATCATTACCAGCATCATGTGCTTCTCAAAGCAACTATTTTCCAGTCTTCTACGATCAGCATTGTATACCCATTCGCATGACGAAAGTCGCATCCGGATGGCAGTGGACGGGTTCGGGCACACGAATACGCAAAAGCCCCGCACGCCGATACACACCTAATTCAGTTTTCTTGTTCGAGTACACATATCGGGAGAGGCACCTTGGGAGATGATCTCTCTTACATCAGCATCGGGAAGCGAGGGCATCCGACTTTTTCCCATTTTCGATTCGAGTGTTGGAAACCAAAAAGGAGGAGAGAGCGTATGGATCTTTGCATTGATGGATTGACAGAACGGTATATTGGCCTCAGCTCCCATAATCGACTGAGGACATTTACAGTGCCGCTGTCTTCGTCACTTTTTCTTTTTATCCAATCTTTCTTTCTCGGCTCTTATGTATTTGCGCCAAACTTTTCTTGATTTCAGGCGACGAATACGAAATTTCGTCGATTTGGCACCCGCTCGCTGAAGTGAGTGGTCTTTCGGAGGTGGCGCGTCAATGCAAGTGGAGAGTCAAGTCGTGGACTGTCTGGCCTCAGCCTTGGGGAAGGAGAAAGAGCTTTCGCATATCTGGGCGGTTCATGGATGAGGGAATTTGGCTCTGATTTCCTGCTTGAAGGATCTCGTTGAGACGCCCTAGGACATGGGTTGGTGATGGATAAGTGGGGTTTGTCTTCTGCTACGATGGCGGTGGAAGGATGGAGTCGATACTCTCTGATGAAATTGACGTTGATGCCATACACATACGACGTTCTTGATGTGATACGAAGAATTGTCTCTGCTATTCTTGAACTTGCTTGTTTACCTCTTCGTTGAAGCTATCCTGACCATGCAGGAGTACAACTCAGTGAGTATTTCGCTCGATGTGTCGCTTGTCATATCTTGAGCATCTCCCCATCTCCTAGGGACCAAAATGCCTCCATCGCCATGTTTTCCGAAACTAAAAATCGAAACTTCACAAGTGAGTGCCTTACGCCGTAGGTGCAATTGACAATCTAACCTCGCTCGACATGTCCTTCACCTGTCTTTGGCAAGCCGGCCACCACGTTTGTCAGTGGTCATAGTATCGTAGAATTTCTCTATTCCGCCCATAACCTTCATCTTGAGCCACTTCCGATGGCCCCTAAAACTCGTATTGCCGACGCGTCCGTGATATGCGGTTGCGAGAGCAGCAAGGCAACGGAGCTCGAGACAACCGTTCCCTCCTCTGCTCTGCACATGTGAACATCTTCATCGCTGATTATCTGGAAGGTGGGGCCAGGCAACTCCAGCTTCAAGCGTGGACTAGCAAAAACAAATCACATGAGCCAATTCATACTTGCATCATAGCTTGTCAACCTTCACTGCAATTTCTACACGCCCCAAGGCCGTGCTGCCTCTATCGGCTACTTTCATTGGATCAGATATAGCCTTAGCTACCTCCTTCCCGTCCAAGAGAACTCAGCCTTGCATTCGCATTCCATGCAACTATGCAACCCGTCCAACGCAGCTGTATGTATCTAAGCCTGTGGGAGTACACTGAGACTCTAGTGTCTTCCAGAGGTCATCTCGTCGGTCATCTTCGGCAATTCTAATCTACAGAGATTTTGCATTATAAGCAAGCGGCTACCATTTCTCCTGGCGTAGAAAAAGGCTAATTGATCTCGTTGCGGACTTATAATATTGCGAGGTGCTTCCTAACATCAAAATTAGCAACCTTAGAGAGGGTGCTCGCTGGGTGGCGATATGACAACTAAACCACAATGCAATGCCTTGTACACAGTCTATCCACTGTACGGTCATTTTCACTGCGTTTTTACCTCACTCGAAGGGCTTCGGTGTCAAGTCATTCAGCAGCTGCAGCTCTACAATCCTCTTCCATTCGATTATAGGTGGCAGCCAGGATTACGACAGGCTGGGCCTGATGTGGCGTGCTGCGGACATGGTGACGGCAATGACCCATACTATTACTTCCTCTCTTCTCGGGCGCATGCGGACATCCTTTTTCTGATCGCACGGGTGGCTTCTTGAAGGTATCGACTCGTCTATTGGTTTATCCTGCCGCACAACGAGGCGATGCTCGACTGGCACTCCATTCTGGTGGCTCAGGGAGGAGTTCAATACCAATCATGGCGCGTGTCAGCGAGTGACACGGTTTGAAAAGGGGGCTGGTTGTCAACACTGCAATTTTGGCCGCTCACCAGGCTTTAAAGACTGCAATCCTTGGGCATAGTTGTACGTGGATTTACCGCAGGTGCGCAAGTGCTTTGGCCCCGTCATGCTGCAAGTCTCGCGATGCAGACAGGCCTCCTCAATAGGTCTTCTTCCCGATCCTTGATACCTCCATGTTCATATGGGATGACAAAGTATACGCCCTGGTGCGTTTGACTACATTTCGAGCAATGACTTTCCTCTTCTCCAACCAGCTATCGAACATCGCAATGCTGAGCAATGTCTAGCCTAGGTATTGCCTACAGTGTCGGCTCCAAGTCTTGTAGCCGACACTGTAGGCAATTCGAAACCACCTATTCGTAATGCGACCCTGATTGGATAAGTTATTCATAGCTATATCAAGTCAGAGGAACCGAAATGTCGCTACCGTACACGCGGAAAAGAGTAGTATGTTCACGGCGCAGAGCTTGTATCACAACAAGGCAAGTCAAGTTACTCCAGGTAGAGGACATGAGAATTGGGTAAGCGGTGCTGGACTGGTTCGGGCTGATTGAGGAAATCGTGAACGTAGGCCATAGCCCGCGAGGGGGTTAAAATTGCTGTGCAGTCAGAGCCTCAGCGGACACATTCATTATCCGTCGCCGCAAATAGAAGCGGGCGAAAGTGAGAAGGCGGGGAGGAAACCGCATGCAGATATCACTAACACAGACCTAACTTTCTGGTTGGAATCCTGGGCACTTGCCTGATCGGTGTTCGTCGACGCTCGTCTGCTTGGGAGTAGAGCAAAGACATGGCAAATTCACACGCAGCGAAGGCGCCAAATGGGGAGCGAAACGGGGAGGCAGGAGGCAAATATGTGTAACGTGCGCAAAGAATCGGATTTTTGTATCTCTCCTGTATGCGAAATGCCTGGTATGAATTTCTTTCCCTTTACACGCCACAGCCGAAATGCAGAACCTGCCAGTCCAGCGAGGAAACTAAAAAGAAAAAAACCAGGCTCACAACCCTCTTTCAGATGGTGTTTTGTGTGTGATGATGGAATCCATTCGACCTCGCTCTCTTTCACTTCATGACGACAGGGTGGGGGGAGAGAGGTGTCAAGGAGAGAGAGGAGGAGGGGTGATGAAGTATGTCCCAATGGTTCGCACCGGTTGACCTAATCCGTAGCCATAACGTCGTCCTTTTCGCCCTTTTATTTCTTGACTTGTGTAAAAAAAAAAACTCCTTTACATGACGACACCAGAGTTGCTGGCAATACGCTGGATTGGGTGTTAGTCTCGTGTATCACAAGATCGTTTGTATTGGGAAAACTTACGGGCCAGAGCTCAGCAGCCTCCTTACCGACGGGGCCGGTAATGGCGGAGCCCTTCATCTCACCCTTGGGGTTGACGATCTGTAGTAGGTGTGTTAGCAGACAGCTCGTGATATCCATCTCCAAAAAGGGACGTCATCTTCGGAGCCTAGCTATGCGAAAGCCGTACGGCCAAGTCTCGTCCGACGCGTCCCATGTCTCCCAGATATCGGATAGTACTTACGACACCGGCGTTGTCCTCGAAGTACAGGAAGACACCGTCGAAACGCTTCCAGGGCTTGGACTGGCGAACGATGACGGCGGGGTGGACCTTCTTGCGGAGTTCGGGCTTTCCCTTCTTGACGGTGGCCATGACCATGTCACCGACACCACCGGCGGGCAGTCTGTTGAGGCGGGCACCGATACCCTTGACGGAGATGATGTAAAGGTTACGGGCACCAGAGTTGTCGGCGCAGTTCATGACGGCACCACTGAAGCAACAGAGTCAGCGACGTGTTTCCCACCACAGAGAGAAGGGTTTCTCTCATTCGGGGAGAGAGGAGAGTTCGTACACGGGAAGACCGAGGGTCATCTTGAGCTTGCCACCGGGGGCACCGCGACTGTAGGAATCTGGTCAGCACTTCCGCGTCTTGGTCTTTGCCGGAGTTATCTCTGCTCTTGTCTCCTCCATTGTCGGCGCAAAATTTCGTTTCTCGTGGCGGGCTAGCGGCAGGCGGAGGGTGTCGTTTCGCGCAGTGATTTTGTTTTCCATTCGTGCATGCCGTCAATCGGTGTTTCTGTCGAAGTCGAAGCCCAATCTAACACTTCCGGCCGTTGCCTTGCTGTCTTCAAAATTTCCTCCTCTTTCCCTGCGTCGGTCGTAGTGTTGTTTTGTGTCGAAATTTCGAGCGCCCGCCCGCTTCGTGCCGCGTGCATCCCACCAAAACCCCCGTCGTCGCTGGAGGAGGGGTGAAAAGAAGCCGAAAATTTTGCGCCGTCGCTGGATTCGAAGAGTAGAGTGACAATGACTTACGAGAGCTTGGCCATTGTGTCGGTTTGGGGGTGTCGGAATCAACTACGGGGCTGGCTGGAGGGTTAGATGGCGGACGTGGAATCGTGAACTAGGCTGGAAATTTCACGACTTCGAAAATGTTTTTGGTGAATCGCTGGTGTGGAGCACCGAACCCTACGCTCCTCCCTTACCCGAGCCAGAATTGTCAGTCACGTGGAGATTAGATAAGCCACCCCGAAAACCTTTCCCTCTGTTTTTTGGATGCACAGAGACCCCGCTGTAAGTCTTGCCCCACCTCATTCTCTCCCAGGGCCCGCCCCTCATCACTGCCTTGGGGGAAGATACAATCGCAGTGAAGGACGTTGGGTCTTTCTTCGGTTCTCAAAGACTGTAGATTGCAGTGAACGGGCATACAGTCATGTAATCGTTAACCGGCGAATATAACTAATCAGTCCAGATCAGCCATTCTCACCGACTCTTACCGAGCCACCCCCACTTGATCATCTTGGGAGGAATAAAAGTAGCAGCGAAGGCGGCGCTGCGCGATATCCGTTTTCACTCTCAATCAGCTATGGGAAGATAGACTTCTAAGTCATTTAATTTGCTGCGTGCTTAACTTACACACGGGCAAGCCTAACGAGGCCCATTACGATTGGTTGGGATGCTGGATGTGGATACTTCAGCCTTCAGGTCCACGCTTCTGCGTGGGATAACAGCGAAGCACATCAAGAACTCCCGAATCCATCGCCCGTGAGTGGGTCGAGATTGAACTTGACTTAGAAGACCTTAAGGAGGTACGGTATGTTCGACGACGAGGGAAGCGATTGTCGTTGGAAATAGAAGCGACGCAAATGACGCAGTCTTCTTGATGACTTGGAGTTTTGAGCTTCCTTACACGACGCCTTGCATCACGCTCATGGGAATTACTGCTTCGTAAACATACCTGCATTTGTCTCATGATAAGACTTTCATCGTCGCTCCAGTACCATATTGAAAGCCCTTCCCCATTCCGTTGTTATACTTGGTAGCAAGGACAATCTTAATTCTGTTCTCTTATCAGTTCGCCGAAATTCATATCATCGACCATCTGGTGCAAGGCGCTCTCCAGTTGAGGCCTAGCTCACATAGAGCTCATAAACCGTGCATCACAGATACCACCATCGCGCAGACAACTCTTTCGTATCAGGCCATCTGAGAGTAATCCGTTGTCCACTTCCACCTCCAAAGTCCCCATCCGGACATCCTTGGGGCAAGGCCCATCATCTCCATCATCCCGGCATAGAGCACTCCGAGCCCCTCCATCACCCCGTTGATGACCGTAGTCTACGGCAACCGGGTGAATAAGAAGATTCTGGCGATGCAACTGAAGAGCCACATCATTCCGGTCCCGCCTTGTAGGCTCAAGTGAGGATAATTCTGGGTGAGATAACCGCCCCGAGATGTGAGAGGTCACGATATGAGAGGCAGGGCTGTATTCTCACACCTTGATAAGATCTTGGAGGCGACTGATGTTCAACTGATTTCAAGTGGGTTTCGTAATCATTTTACAAGGAGCCATTGTAGAAGTAGATCATGACGCAAGTCTGAAATATGGTTGCTAATTCCAAAAGTTTGCTAAAGCGGACTAGAAGATAACACAGTCGTTGAACAAAGCCGGACATGATCAAATATGACGCGTAGCTGCCTGAGCCTTGATCGTATCTTGATTTCCAAGTCTCGAGACATGATTCTCAGCGTAGCTAAGACTATCTAAGTCATCTCCGAAGCCTCTTGACTTCAAAGTCGCAGTCTAACCCATACCAACATCGCGCCCAACGACCTCAACTCAAGCCATCACCCAAACAACCGTCACCATCCCTCTCACTCATCTTCTAACCCATCTAACCCCTTCCTCTGCCAAAAGCGCACCCAGCACCCCCATTACACCCCACGCAAAAACCCCATACCCCAAAGCCCCAAACCTCCTCAGCACCATCCACCTCAACATCCGGAAGCAATCCCACCTGCTCAGCTCCACCTTCCACCCGGGCGGATACCATTCCGGCACAGGCGGGTCCTCCGGGCACCACATGTCCCGCCCGCCGGCCTCGAAGACGAGGTAACCGATGCTGCGGAGCGTGAGGACGGTGCAGTAGGTTATGTAGACGAGGTAGATTCCCAACACGACCTCGCGCGGCGTGAGGAGGGAGGGGTGGTGGAGGATGTGTGATATCCGGGTTGCGGATTCAAGGACGGTGTAGGGGCGGCGGGAGAGGTTGCCGTTGATTACGGAGGGCATCTTTTGGTCGGTTGGGGTGAGGTTGTGAGGTGGTGAAGGGTGAAGATGCTGATACTGATGAACAAGGAAGTTTCGAGGCGAATCCGAGTTCACATCAATTGCTTCGATTACATCGATCAGATCAAAGGCTTGACGAGGAACGAGCTCCCGCCAGGCGAGACGAAGGATTGTTAAGTCTGAATGATGTTGGCGTTGGTGGTGGTTGATGATGAGTGTTGGCCGATGAGAGGGCGAAATTACGGCCCCCACAAAGGACGGACCAGGATCGCATGGCGGGTGCCTATGTGTCCTGCCGTTGCCCAGGTCGGTCATCTTCGAAGCGTACGACTCCAAAGGTGCACATTGTTATTTGAATGCCTAGCAGGCTTCCTTGAGTTTTCACGGCACTTGCGTAACCACAAACGTGGCCAAATGATGAATCCAATAGAATATGCTTGAATTGATACCGGGTATCTTTGAAGAA
Source organism: Colletotrichum tamarilloi (assembly GCF_030869305.1). Classification (NCBI taxonomy): domain Eukaryota; kingdom Fungi; phylum Ascomycota; class Sordariomycetes; order Glomerellales; family Glomerellaceae; genus Colletotrichum; species Colletotrichum tamarilloi. The sequence continues at coordinate 55,791 of NW_026849461.1, forward strand.
AACAGCCCACTGCCTCATGATCTACCGAGCCAGTGCCTTATGCCATGAGTATAGAGAATGCCAAAACCATAACCGTTGTGAACACGAGTCCCATAAGACCAGGTAGATGCCGGGTGCTCCCGGCCCCTTCCTAGCTCCCACCGCCTGTCGAATCGCTATTATTCGAGCCATTCGAACCACCACTAGTCGTAGGCGCGACAATCTGAGCGCTCGCGTTGGGTCGCACGCTCTGGGGATTCGAGAACAGATCCTTGGGATCCCACGTCGCTTTGATGCGCTCGAGCGTTGGGAGGTTGGTTCCCCAATACCTCTCTTGCGCGTTGTCGAGTGTCGGGTCGACATAACCAGCATACGTGCTCAGCTCGTTCGGACTCGCTTTCCGGATCTTGTCGGCGACTCCGGACATGAAATCCTTGGTCTTGCTGCTCAAGGTCGGGATGCCGACACCGTAGCCCTGGAAGAACATGACCTTGTCGCGGTGACGGTAGGCGGTAGCGTTCATGGGCACGTCGTTGATTGCGCCGCCGGTAACGTCAAAGATGAGGAACCAAATCAGGGTACCGCGGTCGGCACCATCCACATAGTCCATCATTCCTTGAATGCCATCTTCGCTGAGGAGGTCGTTGCGTGTAAAGGCGAGACTTTTGGAGGTGAAGGGTGACTGGATGTCACTCAGCCAGAGCGCCGCATCTTGTGCCTTTTGAGCAACGTCGCCGAGCCAGTCATTTACCACCACGGACACCTTGCCCTCGGGGATGCGGTCGGGAATGCCCGTCTTCTTGAACTCATCTTCTGTACCGTAAAATGTAGCCGTGATGGCGACGCCGAGCTCCTGCATCACAAACTCGCTGCTGAACCGACGGTCCAGCTCTGGATCAGAAATGAGATCTTGCCATTGCTTGAAGACAGGTGCAAGATCGCGGTGCTTGGCGAAAGTGATGGCGTACGAGTATTGTACAACATCGCCGGGCTCCGGGTGGGTCCGCATAACAAATTCGGTGATGACGCCGAAGCCGGCGCCGGCGCCCTTGAGAGCAAAGAAGAGGTCCGAGTTCTGGCTCTCGCTTGCTCGCTGGATCTTGCCGTCTGCGGTGACCACCTCAACTTCGACGACGTGATCAAGACAACTTCCCCACATTCTTGAGCTGGGGCCGAGACCGCCCTAAATGTGACATGCATTAGCAGGGCGCACGAAGGCTTGATAGATCGCCGACTGCGGGGGACTAACAATTGTGGCATGGCCTCCGATGCCTACACCGGGACACGTGCCGTGAGCCATGGCTCTCTTCCCATTGTCGTGCAACTTTTCCGTCACGTCGTGCAGCTTGTGACCTCCGCCGATAGTTGCCTGCCAAGTGTTCGTGTCCATGGAGAAGTTTTGAAAGTTTGCCAAGTCAATGACGAGAGCGCCGTCGGTGCCACCAATGCCAAAGTTGCTGAGGAGAGATGAGCATGTTAGCAGTGGACTAGATAACGATGACATGTCGAGAAACCTACGCATATGAGTGGCCTCCCGATTTGGCTTGCACCTTGACATTGTTGTCCGCAGCGCATTTGACGAAACCGGCGACATCTTCCGTTGTTGACGGTTTTGTGACAGCGATGGGCTCCACCGGGATATCGAGATTGTACGGCTTCACCCAGTTGAGCTGGAAGAGAGGGTCGTTTGGATATCCAACGCAAGAGGAGCGGCCATTGCAGACGTTGTCGAGACAAGTCGCCAACGGGCTGCTAGGCTTCTGTCCCATGATGAGTGCCACGAAGGGGATCTATCGAGGGCAATAGAGCATAACACGAAATGCGCAGAACTGAAGGGCGGACGGTATTGGGTTGTTAAAGGTCGTGGGTATGGTCCGTACTCAGTTTATACATGGCAGGGGATTCCCTCTGGCGTCGCAATCCTTCCCGGCACTTTGGAGGCCCCAACAACGAATTATGGGGGAGAGAAGCAGGTGATGTCCAACTTCTTGCGGTGGGATAGGCCGAGCCATAACCAAGATCCTTGATGTTTGGCGTGTTTAAGTAGCAGCGACGGGCCACGGATAGCGTTCCTGGCTGATCATCCCATTGCAAGGTAAGGTAGTACACGTTGACGCCTGCCACTTTCGCCTTCCGCCGCCGTCATCCCGTCGCCTTGGAGAGCCAGGCTTGCCAGGTCTGTCCTATAATTCAGACGCGACACCAGCGTACTGTAGGCATGGCTGAGATGTGGCTGGCAGCGGACCACCGAAAAGATGGCCAATGGTGGGTTGCCAGCGGCGTGGAAGATTGCCACCGGTATCCTACTTTGTTGCCGTGAATGCCATATGGTGCGGTGCGAGAAATTGATGAAGGCTCCCCTCACTTGGGAACGTCATCCGCCATGTCCCTGTCCCTGCTTTTCGTGCCTGGCAAGCATGGCACTGGTGATGTGCCCTTGACGGACCAGTCAGCGCCTGGCGACAGGCTCGCAGGAATCCTGAATCAAGCTTGTTCAGCGGGGGTGGCGTAGCACCGAAAGAAGTCCAACCAAGTTAACAGGCTCGCATGGGATCTTGGCGATAGACGGGGGGTTTCTCATGCAATGATGCTGGAGCGTGGATGTGTGGTGGACTGGAGGAAAAACGAGTGGCGCATTCGGCGCCACGCGAGGTCGAGGTGGGAAAATATGGGGGCGCTATGGCGGTGCACAGCTACGCCAATGAAAGACTTCGGATGATGATGAGTGACGGCTTTCTCTCGTCTTTTTCAGGGAGTTTGGAGCGGCCCAGCTCCACGTTGACGGTAGCATTACAACGGTCTGTCTCACTTTTCCACGCTGCTTGTTGATCTTGAAGCGGTCAGTGGCTGGCGATTGTCTTATACAAGCTGGAGTTCTGGACTCTTGACGTTGCAAAGGCGCTTGACTTGACTCCATTGAAGGGACCTGATCAAGGTAAGTATGAACAAAGAATACCTAATAGCACCTACTGCGTAGAGGACTGGCACGCTGGGAAACGTTCAAAATATCCGACCACCGACCCAAGGTAGATTGGGTACGTACCTGGCGGTCATCTTCATGACTTACATAAGGTTTGAGGCACGTGCCCTCATGAATCCCATTGAGCTGAGTAAGGCACTGAACTCTGAAGACAACGGATGAGATGAGTAAGAGAAGTAAGATAGTTGATGGAATGGAAAAGCGTACGGCTGGAAAAGAGTACACATCGTACCGAAGCCTGACTGAGGTATTCCTAGATCAACCATTCTTGACGTGAACGTACAGTAGTATGGTACTGCCAATGTTAGGATGCCCCTGCTGGATGTTCGTCCAAACCTTATCCTACTTCAGCCTCAAGTTCTCCCAGCTCTCAGTCATCCCGACTTGGACCAACGTTGCTTCTGAGACACGTCAAATTCAGTCGGTTGCAGCTTGTTTACTCTGACATGGCGTGAGCAAAAGGCTTCGAATGAGGGGTAATGATTGAGAATCTTCGTTTTCATGGAAAGTAAGATACGTTCACATCCCCGTTCGACTGACATTCATGGACAAGTACGCAAGACTTTGTCTGTCAATGTTGTGGCACCCACCCAATGTTGTGGTACACTATCCTCGACAGCCTCACTTGCCCCAAGTATATGAGACTTATGAATGTTGGCACCCGTTTCTTCATGCTGCCCTCATGCTCACTCTCACGCACGTTCTCATCGGGGTTCTGTAAATTGGACCCTCTCACCCTGTGTTTCCATGAACAGTGCAATCACAGTGCAGATAGTCTGTCAAATATCCCCACATTTCTTTCCCCTCCCACCTTCATTGTGGCTTGACAACCGGAAGCCACAGTCTCCAACTTTTGCTTCTCACTGTACGTGGCTGCCTGATTGATGCACCGCAGCGCGCCAAGTCTTTGGTGATACCTTCCACCTCCACGTCTTGCTCTCCAACCTACTCCTTTGAACCCAACGAATTCCATCACCCTCAACATCCCCGCCATCCTTTCCGTTCCGCGGGGCTAATGCTTCTTGTCATACGTGTCACTGCAAGATCACCACATCCTTTCTGCATCAGACGCCCCCAAAATTGACCGGCCACTATCCTTCTACGCCCATCCGAAGCAACTCATAGATGCTGCGACTAGCACAACCGCCGTTTTCTTGGCCCACTTCATTCCAACTCATTCATTGAGAGCTGCGTCAAAACGTTTCATCAAGACTCTGTCGAAAGAATAGGGCCGACGTACTCACCAGTAACGTCGCACCGGAAGTCTTTCTGCTCGAACCCCAATTACCTGCTGCAAGGCTTCGTCTGAATCGGTTCTTGACGTGCCGTCGATGCAACGGCCCTCCAGCTGCGAGATAACGCCGCTGCGAGTTCTCACGCGGCTAGCTGCGTATTCTCCCATCTGATAGACCACGGAAATTTGTTCTTGGTTGTCGAGTATACGGGACTTGCGCAGCCATGACAACACCGTCCGTCTGGCGACGGCTGCCTGTGCCTCCTTCAGCCGATCTGCCCAACCTTTTGGTATCGACAACATTCACGACTACATCATACACAATCTTTGTTACAGACCTGGCCAACATATGGTCTGAATCGTTGGATCGGCGTGCAATCTACAAGCGCAGCCTCAATGAGTCCACCAGTATCGACCCGACGGACAGCGACAGCAACATGCGAGCATTCATGTCCAAGATTCAATCTGTCTTTGATCCAAGCCACCGAGACCATGGAAAAGCATCCATGTCGATATCAACACACTCTAACAAGGAAGCTGGGGAGCAGGGTCTGACATTGAGTATTACTTGCGAACTGGATAACATGCAACCTCTAGAATGGCCGATGTATCTGCAGAAGTGTTCCCAGTCAGAACTCACGACAGAACTTGTCGTACCCCTCGCACAAGCAAACTCTGTGAGCCGCCGGCGAGTGGAGTCCCTTACAGAAACTATTAAGCAGAAGGATGCCGTTATTATGAAGCTTCTGGACAAATTAGAAGCTACTGGGACTCGCCTTGAGAACGTTTTTGCCGTCTTGTCAGCAAAACAGAAGCCCACGAGAAAGATGGCAGAGGAAAAAGTCAAGGGTTTGGCTCCCTTTTCTCTCGAGGATTGGAAGGCGCAGTCAGACCACGGCCCGGAGGACGTTCTCGGTGCTATTGAGAGTGTCTTTGGCGGCGATGGACTCGAGTATAGTCGCAAGGCTGACATGGACACCGCAACTCCTCTTGACGACTGGTGGGCCAGGCCAGAGGCGTTATGTATTCCGATTGTGGGACCCAAGTCGAGGTCCCGTTCAAGCCGGCCGGCAATGTCGCCTCCCGAATCCGAACGAGAGGGGCATAGTCACAGCGAGCGGGCAAACAAGGGGATTGCGGGAGAGGATCAGGATGATGATTTTCAAGTGCAGTCGACGCCTCCCCATCTTGTGCCCGCCCGGAAACGTTCCGTCCCGCCGCCCTCCGGACGCGACGACGATATCACTGAAGACGAAGACGAATCCCACATTCCAGACAGCGTACCTGTACCTCCTGATGAACCTATCATTCAATCTAGCCGCCTGGGTACGATAGGAAAGAAAGGCCAACCTGCAACAGCAACGAGGTCTTCAGGTCTGAAAGATCCTGTGCCAGCTGCTCCAGGCTCGGATACTGAAACGGCATCTGAAGACGAAAGTGCATTATCGGTAGTTGAGATCTCGCCACCACCGAAGCCTGCCGCGAGTAACTTCAAAGGGGGCTTGTGTCGTATCGGCGATGGTCGTGCCAGTCGCTCAAAGACTCCAGAATCTCCGAAGAAGGGGGCTTTAGGCCGCATTGGTGGCGACCGTCGACCTTCTAAATCGCCAGAGCCATCTAAGAAGCCTGTTTTGGGCAGGATAGGCAGAGGCGCGCGCCCATCGAAGACTCCAGAGCCGAAGACCGAAGATGCGGAAATCAGGGGAAGGTCTGGAGCGGACGAGGAGCCTTCGGTGAAGCCCAGGGAGACGTCCCAGGAACGGGCAGATCGGAAACGAGATGAACTACAACAAGAGATACAGAAAAAGGCCACGTCGGGACCAGCACGGAAGAAGCGGAAGTTCTAGATCGACCCTAGTCTCAAGTCTTACATCTCTATGCCACTCGAAGCTACCTCACCACTGAACATCTTTCCGGCCATTTGGCAGTACTGCAATGAGGTGATATCGAAAGCGATGCCGGCTGCTATCTTTAGACGGACAATACCCGACTGGTAGCCTACTTAGGAGAAGAAGTCATCAGCGTAACAAGGCTATTCTCGAAATAGATATAGACATGCCGTCGGACCGGGAATTAAGGTGGACGAAGTGTTCGGGAATGTATTCGATGCGGATTGCCTTACACATGAGACACCCTCTGGCTCGGATTCTGGTTTAGAACTACTTCATTCTTCTCTCAAATCTGATAGCCTTCAAGACGTGGCGCAAATTACTCCACACGAGCCATGCAAGGACGCTTGATAAAGGACCGAAAAGATTTACACGTCGTTAGCTCGTTTGTCCGACTTAGGATGTTCGTTTCCGGAGCCCCGACGTTGAGCAGCAGAATCTTGCATACCTCCGTGTGGTTTCCTTGAGAAGTTCGCAACTGCATCTTCCTCCGAGGTTATACCTGGAGCTGAAGCGAGACAGGCCGAGCTTGTACAACAGCAGAAACGCGTCTGGCCGTGTCGCGGATCACGTACATTATTTCTAGAAGCCCAGTGACAGATCAGGAAGAACTGTCATTTCTCAATGTCGAGACTTGATGTCCCATTGCGATACCCAGCCAACGGCACGTAACGTATTTCAACAACAATGGAATGAGAGGATGAAACGTTGCAGCCTTTTCAACGCAAGACCGTCTAGAAGATGAATATTGCTCGTGGACATCGTTCCACTTCAGCATGGACATGCCGTTCTATTTATGACATCTCCCGATGGCAAGGTGGCACCAGGTCACACATCGGCAGTCGATCCAAAAGGCTCGTCTTGTTCTTGAGAAGCGCAAAGTAATACCAAGACATATCTCAAGATACCTTTCCCCCACGTGGCACTCATAAACATCTTCAACCGGCGTACCGCCCTTCAAGTTCGATACAACTCAACGGAAGGTCTCCGCCTTGTTAGACGTTGGACTGTGCAACACTCGTTCCTCACGTTGGCAAACCGCGCCCATTCTCGGGAAATCTCTCGCGCATCTTAACGGCGCGGCCCATAAGCGGAGAGTAATATTCGTTGTAAGACGAAGTACAGAGAAGCGCTCGTCTATTCCGTCTGTCGGCTACCGTGGCGCGCCTGCGGCTATGGAGCATTGTATCCAACGAGACGTAAAACCTTGTATACGATATCATGCCAAAGGAAGCCATTCGCTTTGATGCATTGCTCAGAGACGACACCGGTCAAGGGACGGTGCATGATCTGGGTTCCGACCAGCTGCCCGAGGCCGCGGCCCGCGATGCGACCTTGCAGCGTTGCGGGACAGATTTCTTTCTCATACGTTTGGCGATGTAACATGTAGCAATAAGGCTTCGAGATTCCTGCAATGAAGCTTGGCAGCTTACGTCCGCATTTCCGCAGAAGCAACTGTCCTTGAACGCCTCAAGTTTCAACGGGGCAGATGCATCACGACCATACCAATGCTGCATCGGAACGATGCCCCGGTGGCTCGTCCCGTCGACCGGGCAGGACTTCTCAGGGCACAAAGTTGTGCTCTTTCGCCCGTAAGATCGCACGTAAGAAGACGGGAAACCTGCCGTCGTGAGTGGGTGACTGCTTTAGCGAGCCCACACGTCAGCTTCTGCTACAACCCAAGGGCTTATCGGAGCTTTCTTTACGGACGTTATAATTCAACGACTTGTCTTCGACCTGCGTGCCATTTTTTCTTTCCTAGCATTTGAGCTTAACGGCCGAAGGCAAAGCCATCGGTGGAGGAACATTGCCTTTGCCAGCCAGAATCAAGCTCAAACGGCCGTTCTCAACCGGCCAGCGCTGGTTTGCAGCTTCGCGATGGCGAAGATCCAACGTGAATCACTAAATGATTGGTGCAGATCGATACACGGACATCATTCTTGTCGCAGGATAATAGCTCGAGAAAAGAAAGCGTCTCGATGGCATCAATCACCGGAGTGCCATCGGAATGGCAAACTGAGGATACCACAGAATGCTATCAAAAGATCAAATGAAGCGTCTCCGAATCGACTTGAGAGGCGTAAAGTCGGCTAAAAGGCTTTGAAGATGACATTGAACAGGAGAAACTCGGTGCGGTCATTCATCGCCACCAGCGTCTCCATGCCGTGAGTGCGCTCGACGATTATGAGGGAGGGATTGAAGATTGATTGAGAGGATGCTTCTTTCTCGACGGAAATAAGATTTCAGATTTACGGACCGCTGCATTACGCTGCATCAACTAACCGCGGTCCGGACGGACATCAAAAGACTTCTGCAGGCTGTTCAAGGATACCCGACAATGTAAGCCGATGGCGCCGTGTGTTCGAGTAGTTGCTCTGCACGCTGTCGGTTGACGATCCTCGCCAGCGTGGCCTGCGCATCAGACGGGAAGATTCAAACACATATCCCAGGGCCGCCCGCGGCACGGAAACTCGACCGGAGCCATAGATATGGGCCGAGGGGCCTGCGGCTTTCCTTCGAGGATGTCGATCCCGCGCCGCTGTGCAACGCAATGAAGCATAAGATGCGATGTATACATGTTCCTTTGAAGTTGCACTCAAGCCTGTCACCCGGGAAGCAGCATATAGGCTACTCCTGTGCGGGTTCTCGAGGCGAAAGCTATGGATCTGCCAACTTCATCTGCGTGACCCAGAAGCCAGTGATCTCAACCTTTCTAGGATGAATCGGGTTTTAAGGAACAAGGACTTAACGTCAATTTCGGTCCACACAGCACGGATCCCGTGCCCATGTGTGGGAGAGCCGAATGGCGGTGGACGACATTGCAGACACGGTTTCTGGGCGCTGGCTTCCCCCCAAAGTTCATCATCACCGATCAATGCCGTGCGCTGTGTGACAGACTATTCATGGACTTACGTCCGTACTTGGCAAGGAGAGCGAAGAAACGGCCGGGAACTCGTCAGAACTGCCATCTCGATAATCAGAGATCCAGGATCTATCACAAAATTTAGCCATCGAACTGTCGATTTTGTGACGAGCGGCTCTTGGTAGAATAAGTCCTCGGCGAGCCACGGTGGTGTGCGATAATCAAGCTGGAGTCTAGGACTTGTGGAAGCACCCCCCTCATGTTTGAACGCAAAGAGGTCTGGCGAGTTGGTATCTGTGCCGCCGTATCTGTACCGCGGGCCCCATCTGGATTGTTGGACCAACGAACAAAAGTCGAGTCCTGGACAGGCACGCGTGTCTCCTCCGGCGGGATCTGCCCCCACCAAACCCGAGAGCCAGGGTATAGTTGCCTGTCTCGCAACCGTCTTTGCAATGACAGTGGATAGACCGTTGGAGGTGCTCAACTGTGGACGAGGAAGGACTAGCGAGAAAAAACGGCGTGCTAGCTCGCCCGGCAGGACGGCTGTCAAATCTGTCAACCGCGCAGCCAGTCGACACCACCTTTTGCTCGACTGTATTGGCACATGTGGGGGATGAGCGACTATGAGCGAATCATCTCGGCACCCACGAGCCCCCGCCTAGGTTGGGATATCGTCGTAATTGTGCTCTTTTGGCGTTTTCCGATCACCCAACGAGTGCCGTTTGACATCTTTTGTTCCCCCGATCACTTATCCGAAGATTCGAAGCCGTTGGCGCGGGGTTCTCGCACCTATGAACGTGCCAGGTTAGGGATGGTTGTTGGAAACAACCCCCCAGGAGCCAACCTTGCAAGCGTGATCTGTCCACCGCTGGCCCTGGACTAGACTAGTTGTCTCCTCAGCCTTTTTGAAGAGATGTCAACACGAGGGTCAAGGACGGGAGGCATAGCGACACAGCACAGATAGCCGTACCAAGATCGCGTCTCTAGGACTCGACCCAAGGGAAGCTTGAAAGAGGGCAAAGGTTGCGAGTTGTCGTTGGTTGTTGGCCGTTGCTACTTGGGTGTTTCTAGTGACAGTCTTCGCGCTGGTGACTCGAGACCCAAGCCTTGACAGACCAGGGGGGTTCATTCGAGGGAACGACGGTCGCGTTGGGCGGACCTCTTGGACGGAGCGGAGGAGGTGTCCGAGGCGGCGAGGTGTTTCCGCAAAGAGGAATGCAAGAGGTCGGAGAGGGGGGTAAGAAGGATTTCCACTTGTACCTGGCACTTCCAGGTTAAAAAGTGGATGATTTGTGGACCATGTCCATCGGACGTTTGCCCGTCCCCCCGCCGCAAAGAATGGAAAAAGAGGAACGCCCAAGAGAGAAAAGGCAAGTCTGTTTCAACGACGTGCGTCTTCTGGTGAGCCAGACCTACCAGACATACCAGACAGGCCATCATTTGGTGTTGGCGGACTCTCGTCAACTCCGACTTGGGGGGCGGTGACAACCTCTTCAACATCTCAGACGCTTATTTTACCCTTAGGGTTCGTTGCATGCCGCCGCAAACAATTACCGGCGGTCAGTCAAGGCTTTATCGGTCTATCGATCCTTTTGCCTGCATCTCATGTGGCACAAGATGTGCCCCAGACATTGGGCCTACATCAAAGAAGCTGGATCGCTCAGCGGCATCTAATTTGAGCGTGGCTTTTGCTTGGGAATCTTGGACGACTGGACTGGGTCCCCCCTTCCTCACAGTCTCACACAGCTCACATCTATGCCAGTCTTGCGCCTCAGCTGTTATGCAGACTATGAACAACGGCACATCGTATTACTGTGTAAGGTATCTCGTCCCAGTATCAGTGCGGGACAAGTACCCATGACACCCTCAACCGTTGGCCATATGACCGTGCGACTGCGGGTTTTCTTTGTCAAACCAGCCACTCGAGGGGTCGACAGTCCTGCAAAGACAGATCCGGCCTGCCGTGCGGCTTCCGGGGAACCAGTCAGCAGCTCGCGCCCAGCTTCGTGGCTTGCCGGTTCTCTTGGCTCGATGCCTCGAGTAGAAGAAAGATGGGGGCCATCTGGCCACAGTCAGGGACAGGGATACCTTCGCGACATAACTTGACGCTGCGACGGGCCTACCCTACTAACGAGGCCGTATTGTGCGCTGCGCCGCTGGCCTCGGGTTTTGTCAGTCGACGTTGCCAGTGTTCAGAAGATTGATAAGTTTTTGGCGCAAACCCGGCTTAAAGCCACCCAAGATATACAGATTCCCGACGAGGTCACCCCCGCCTTGAGGACAAATGCAGAATACGATGGCTTCTTCCAGTTCCAGTTGCGAGTCTGACCCCTGGAATGGTGTTGCGAGATCAGTCCAAAAACGCACCCTAGCCTTTGAGAAAGAGGCACGAAGAGGGTGCTTGAGCAGGGTGTGAGCAAACTGCCTACCAAGAGAGGGCAGTGGGGCCCAACAACCTCGTCTCGAGTCCAACTACCTGCTCCATGGTCCATGGGCTAGCTAACCAGCTAGTGTGGTTCTTGTTCATCCCAGGACCTTGGCATGGCCACACCTACCACCTAGTTTCCACCTCGAACGAGCAGAACTCCGGGATTAACGAGCAGAACTCCGGGTTGGGAGACGCCATGTACCAGGACCAAGACGCCCATCAGTCCCTAGTCTCGACCCGAGGGCTCGGTAACCAATGATAGAGAAAGAAGCGAGAGTCACAACCCTCTTATCACCCTTCAATGACAGGCTCTGGACAAGCATGACGTTCACCCAGGGCGCGGCAGGCCAAGTGGTTCGCCAGTTATTCGCCATTGCTGCATGGCAAAAATCCCCGGCAGGGTTATACGCGGTCTCGCGGAAGTCGGGATCGCAGAGCGGCTAGTCCTGTTACATTCAAGCGTCTATCATACCCATCTCCTCCTCTCGATGTGCTGCAGATAAAGGAGGAAATCCAAAGACGTCTTGCATGAGTTGTTGCTTCTCCAACGGGCGTGCGTGAAAGGGAGATGGCCCTCATCTCGACAAAGAGACTACGGAGCCATCCTCTCGTCGGCCTCCTCTCCACCCCCGCGATGCGACATGCGGAAGACACAGACGGGTTGACAATGCTACGAGGAAAAAGAAAGCGGCAGACATTTGACAAATTGACGCGACGTTGGGCCCTGAAGAACTCTTTCCCCTCAGAGGGGTGTGCTACCACGCTACCTACATTCACCGCTGATGGCCTGGCTTGGGCGACAACCTCGTCGCCTCCGCCTCCTCCGCCGCCGAGCCTTGCCGCCCAGTAGTCCAGGCCGATCTGAACCGGGGCGACTGTCGTTGTTGTCGTCGTCTACAGGACCTATCATGTCTTATCGCTTACCCTAATGACTATCTGCCCGCCTAATTCTAGCGTGCCCTGATGCAATGAGGGCTGCGCTTTGCGAGGCTTTGATCTCCGACCTCACAGGGCGAAGGAAGTAGATTGGGAGTATCCAATGCAAGGGCCGCATGGCTACGCATGGCTATGGAGCGCGGCGCTGCGGCAGGCACATCAAGCTCCATCCTGGCGATCCCCGATACTCGGGGCTTGCTCTTCTCCACATTCCCACGACGTTCGAGGAAACCCGATGTGTTCTTCGTAGCAAACCGCCCACGCCCCTGGTGCGTTCGTTCCATGGCATCTCTTCATCTCAAATCCTCTGTGTCCGAGGAGTAAGGAGGCCTTCCCGCCTGCCTGGCTTCAGTCAGCCAATCCAGGTCAGGGATCTGGAAGGTGAGGGTGAAGGCTAATGAGTGACCTAGTGCGAGAGATGAGGAGGAAATAGAAGCTTTGTGACGATCCCGTCGTCTCATTCAACGGCCAGGTCTGACGTGACCCGCAGCTGGGTACGCTTTCCTTGACTTACCAGGCTCACCTAACCTTACCTACTTTACCTACTTTACCTATCTTACCTTACCTTACCTGCGCCGTCCGACTCCGACGGTCCGACTACTCTGTGCTCCATTTGAGGCTTGCGTGACTCCAAGAAGCACCCGGGTCTAGACTGAACGCCATGGCTGACGGGAGGGTTCATCGTCCGACCTTCGAGATTGGAGCTCCACCTGGCCGCCCACCCTGGATTACTTTGGTTTCGATTAGCAGGTTGACATTTCAACAGGCCTGGTATTACCATCTCCATTTTGCTTCTCCACATTGGGCGACTGCATCTAGTAGTCTAGAGTTGATCATGGGCATCCATCGACTTTGCTACATATTGTCCTCTTGAGTGATCTTCCTCTGGCCCTGCGCAGGCCACCTAGCCTACGCCCATACTCGCAGTCCATCTCCCCCCTGGTTTCTCTAGACATACACAGCACTGTACCTAGCTACGAATAGCTTCCACGCCCCCGCAAGTTGGCCTGCCCAGTCACAGAGACGGGAGATGACACAAGCTTCCGTATAAGTCTGTACGCTGTCAGTTTCTGTACGCTGTCTGCGGACACATTCTCTTTGTTCCTGTCCGCGACGAACAACGATCTACCCTTCCTCCGACCCTGGTCGACCTTTCTTCCTGTTACCTCCAGCCGCCATCTGCACACACAAGTCGACCAGTGACGGGCCAGTCACCACCACCCTCTTGGACCTCACCCCTGGCTATCTCTCTACGTACGATCACCCATCGTCCGTGCGCTTCTCTCAAGGACCAGAGCGACCAATAACCAGAGATGAAGCAAGGAACAAGCAAAGTCGCTTGATCGATCGTCCGTCCGCTACCGTCCTGCCCCCCGAAAGTCTATCTCTATCCACGCACCACCCCCAAATGGGGTCCCACGCGGGCAGATTTTCTCGGAAATCACCCCCCCTTGTTCGCTGCCCACAGCTCCACTTTCATTGGTGAGATGACCAGGGTGTCGGAGCCGAGGAGGGGTGTGTGAGAGACAAGTACTCCGTAGACTAGGTGTGAATTGTGCGCGGCCGTCTCGTGCTGGCCCTCGAGGGCTTCGCTCTCTGTGATCTCGAGGCTCCCAAGGTTCCAAGCTCCCTTGGGATTTTTTTCCTTTTTTCTTTGCTCTCTCTTTCCGATAAACTGGTAAATTAAACATCCCCAATTGAGATGAGATGGCACGAAATGAGGGGAATGAGGAATAATGAAGGGTAGGAGGGAGCTAGGGGAGGGGAGTGTGTGTGTGAGAGAGTTTCGCTTGACGTGCGGCTTTGGAATCTTTGGATGCAACAGTGAAATGCCCGGCAGACTGGAGACTTAAGCAGAGAGGAGGATCCCCCTAGCTCGACTATGAGCGCATGCATGCATCATCACCACTCATCGTCATAAGTGGTTTTTATGACCATTATAGAAGAGAAGATGGTTTATTGCACTTCTTCTACAAAGGATAATCATAATACTCATAGTTCAGATCATGAAGCCAACACTACATTAATTTTCTTGTCCCTTCTAGATATCAAGACACTGTCCATCTTGAAGAACTCATACTGACTCATCAAGCTATTCCGCTTGTGAAACCCTATCTCGAGGTAAATGCAAAACTGGCATAAAGACTAATAGCAGTGAAAATCAAGCAAACTCGTTCCGAACCGCAAAACTTAAAAACCAAAAAATTGCAAAAAGGGAAACAAAACTACTTAGGTATTGACGAAACATGGGGGTATTTTGCAGCAGCGGCTGCACGCGCTTCTATGATCATAATGATGATATCGATGACGATGTTGACTTGGTGGATGTTGATGCTTCTTTTTTCGTCGACGAGTTGCCTGGCCCAAGGGTAAAGATGATGGTGATCGTTGTCGTGAGATGTTGGTTGAAATTCTTTTTTGCATCGATGCCGCCTCGGTTCGTGGATGTAGAATAAAGGAAGGTTCAAGAAGAGAAGAAGTGCGAATGAAAAAAAAAATGCAAGTAAAACATAAACTTGGTCGTTTCCCAGGTATCCTTGTTGTTCCCTAGTTCCGTATACCCTCATATCGTGTCGCTGCGTGTGCTATCTCATCCTGTCCCGTCCTGTGCCGCAATGAAAGCGAAAAGGTGGAACACCAACCAGTTGAGAACTCAAGAGAGAGGAAAAAGGAAAAGAGACAAGCGGGAGTTGCAAGTTGGGTAGGCAGCACATTCGCCACTCTCTTCTCTTCCCTCCTCTCCCCTCTCGCGTTCTGCTTCCTCTAGTCTCGTCGCATTCCCCCTTCTCTCTCACGCTCGCACCGCGATCCTGACCGTATATTCAGAATTGCTTTTTCCTTGCCCTCTCAACTTGGGTTCGCGGCTACTGCTTCCAACAGAGAGGGAAGCTAGCCCACAACACGCAACACGCTCCGCGCCGCCACACCATCCACTGTCTGTCAGAGTGAGAGGGAAGAAAAAGAAAGACTAGTCGTAGTGGAGAGCACCAACGAGTCTCCAACCCTGCAGGTGTCAAAGACGGGCACTGTACCCTTCAAATCCGAGCAGGATGAGGGGGGCGTGGATGTATGGAAATTCGGTGTGGGAGTGGAGGGGATGAGGGAGGGGTGCGTGCTTGTGTCTGTGTGTATGTGTGTGCTGCCAGGTGTGGTGGGTGTGGTAGGTGTTGGGAGGAGAGAGAGACAGCATCGAGAGAATTGTTCTCCACCGCCCACGCCTCGAGCACCCATGTCCTGCCCCCCATCTCATTGTCGAGCGGATTGCAAGACACAGATCCCCGTCCCCTGGGTTGGCCCTTTTCTCTGCCCTGCCCCCGATGTGCGTCGTCGACCCTCATCCGAACATGTCCCCGGAGCGCCAGATCTTGGCGGGAAGAAAAGACGTAGGAGAGGACAGGGGTGGGGGGACAGAGAAAGAGTGAAAGTAGAGCGACCGGGGCCGGGGCCCCCGAGAACAGCTAGAGAAGATAGCCGGACCGCTCTCGTGATGTCCCGTCCAACCAGACGGAAGACTCCGCCGCGAAAACTCGTTGCTGGTTTTCCGTCTTAACAGGAAAGGCGAGAGTAGTCGTTAGAGATGAAGATAGGCGTAAGCAGACCAAATCGAGAGTGTGACAAGAGGTGGAAGAGGCTTTGATGGGGTAATGAAACAACTGGAAGCTCTATTCCTCTTGGGAACTGATCTTCATGTCTTTTTGTGTTTTTTTTGTTGCCCTCTTCTGACCCTTGACATCCAGAGGCGGAGACTTTTTGACTTCCCGCGACCGTCCAACCCGCCGTACAATAATACATCATCGCCCTAAAAGGCGGAAAAGCGAGAAAGAAAGCCACCCACCCATGACCAACCCAACTCGCTCTACGCTTCTGGTAGAGGGGAGGGGGAAACAATCGTTACCCCCGGTAAACGCCGTTGTGAAAAAAATAGATAGAGGAAGGGAAAGAGTTACAGACCACCCCAGAGACGAAGCACTCACACCACAGGAGCCACACCAACCCAGCCGCACCAACCCGTCTCCAATCATGAGATGTGATGTGCCGACACCGCTCACAACTGGGCGTTGGAGCCCCATCCATAGATGGCACCGCCAGCGGGTGTCGAAGGGCTGTACACTCCAGAAACATCAGCCATGGCATAGCCCTGGAACTGGTAGGGCTGGGCCGCGGCCATGAAGGGATCCGGAGCACTGGTAGGAGTCGTGATGTTGCCGGCGCCGGGCGTGCTGCCAACGATGACGGTTCCGGTAGGAGAAATGGGGCTGAGGTTGAGAGGACCGCCGCGAGCTTGAATTTCGCGCTGCTGCTGTTGCTGGAAGCACTGCTCGTTGGCCACCTGACTCCGTCTCATCATCTCCTCGTGAATCTGCATGTGCGGAGGAAGCTGCTGCTGATGGTGATGGTGCTGGTGGTGATGCTGCGAGGCCATGACGGGGCTCATGGACCCGGTCTGGGATCGCTGGCGCCTTGCGTTGCGGGAGTTTGTCGTGGCGCGGCCTCCTCGGCGTCCAGACATGGCGCGGCCGGGCATGGATCGGTTGGGATAGTCGGGGTTCGGGTAGTGCGTGATGGTGGAAGAGCGGGGAGGGCTGTTGCGTCTTCCCATGCCCATGGGACCGCCGCCGAGTGCGTTGGCGTTGGCGGCGGCGGCGTTGCAGGCACGGCGACCGAGGAGGCTGCGAGAGGTGCCGCCACGGTTGCCATCGCGGAAGTGCGTGGTCGGCAGAATGTCATCAAGGTACTTGGGGTTGAGGTACCACTCAGACACGCGCTTCTCGTTAGAGGTGTGACCGTCTGGTTGCGTAAAAATCTCCTTCTCTCTTCTCTGGAAAGCCTAGATGGGAGTTCTCGTGTTAGCGAACAGGATCATTGTGTTACTGTAGGGGACAAAGAGGGGCTCGTCGGTTAGGCTTATGCAAGATGCAAATGCTTCACTAGCCAGGGGGTTGGAGTTCAAGCATAATATGCATGGGGCCTTCTTGGGCAGGATAATGATCCTACTGGAGTGACGTGGGGCGAGCGAACAGGCAAAGATACTTACGTCGTTCATGCTGAGGTTGTGACGGATGCTGTTCTGCCATCCGTTCTTCTCGGTCCTCTGAGGCTTGTTGGTGTTGTCTCTGAACCACTTGTAGAGCTCCTGCAAAGTCATGGAGTGGTCTGGTGCGTTCTTCAGGGCTCTGTGGATGAGTTTGGCGTAAGGCGGACCCTCGCCGTTGTTGTTGGCAGCATCTGGCTGGGGGTTGGCCTTGGTAGAGGGACTCTGGCTACCGAGATTCTGGATGCCATCGGGCAAGTCGCCAACGTGGAACGAGGTCGGAGAGCCGCCGTAGGGTGACCCAGGAGCGTCGGTACCCGGCGAAGATGCGTAGTGAACTCTATCGCTCTCCAGAGTTCGCTGCAAGGGCTCGGGATCGAAATGGCGCTGCTCAAAGCCGTGGGGATAGCCGCTGTTACTGTAGTGAAGGGAGACATTTAGATCTGTTCCGCGTAGAGTCTCTGGCGACATTGTCAAGTGGTCGTTGGCAAGCCCAAAGGCTGGTTCCTGAGAACGAATGGGCAACTCGTACTGCGAGGCTTGCACCGGTGGGGGGGTCTGGGTTGACGAGGGCCAGCTTCTCGGTGAGAGAGAGGCTGGGTTGTATGCCGACTGAACGGTCTGGCCGCGGTATGAGTAGTTGTCAAATTCATCTGTAGACATGGACTGTGGCGAGGACCAGGTAGTGTGGTTCATGACTGGCGACGGATATTGATGCTGGCTGATGGCAGTGAGCTGTGTGTAGTATGGTTGAGGATCTTGGACGGTGAAAGATCGTTGCTGAAGTTGTTGTTGTTGTGGTTGCTGTTCAGGGGCCATGGTGTTGTATGTTTCCACCATGTCCGTCTTGATGGCCAAGGCGGTTGAAGACTGTGTGCTATTGCTCTGCTGTTGATGGGCCAGGGTAGCGCCCATGTTGTGTTGAGGTGAGTTCTTTGCCGTCATGATGCGGTGAACAGTATGACTGTGTGGAGGAGGAAGGGGAAGAGAATCAGGTAACGCTGTCTGAAACAAGTTGGGAAGAAGTTTGCGCGGAAAGAGGTTTCAAAACGAGGGATAGATGAAGATGTCAGACACCACTTGAAGATGATGTTGTAAGGATGAAGGAAGGGTGGGGGAGAGGAGGAGTCGAAGTTTAACAATGGTCGAGGTGAGACAACAGGTTAACGATGTTGAGCTTGATATCGAATAAAAGACCGTCTCAGGAAGGCGTCTCGAGAAAGTGAGAGGAGACACGAGAGGTTATTAATGAGGCGACTTCAACGATGTTGGTTCAAGACCAAAAGAAGCACAGATGGCTATTCAAGGTGCCTCCAGCAAGGGGTTGACCCCGTTGTGATTTAACAAGAGAGAGAGAGAGAGAGGCCTGTCCTATCTTCCAGATGTTCCCATGTTGGTAGTAGAGCGTAGTGCAAGGAACAGACAGACGTATGTCGCCCAATTTGGTCTTCTTGAGTACGTACAAGAAGATACGTACAGGATCTGGGATGAGCCAGCCAGAGAGGCGCAGGACCGGGGTAAGGTTGCAAGATGGGGGGGTGTGTGGACTGTCGATAGAACTGACATGGGTTGCAGGGGGTGTCAGCGTAACATTGGCCATGTGGATATCGGGAGAGGAAGAGAGAGAGAGAGAGAGGAAGAGAGTGAGTGAGAATGAGAGAGAGGGCAACATGTGCCAGCTCATTGCTTGGCTCTTGTTTTAGCGTTGTCTTCCCGCTGCCGCGGCGGCGCCATGTGTGTGTGTGCGCGTGTGCGTGTATGTGTGTATGTGTGTGTGTGTGTCTGCTTGTTGTGTATATGCTTGTGTGCGTATATGCGTCTGTCTGAAGCTCTTCTGTATGCGCGATTGCTGGTCTGCGCGCCCTCCAGTCTCCTTTACTCTCTCTCTGCCGCCTGCGTTTCCCTCTCTGTCTTTGCCTATGTGCGTGTGTCAACTAGATAGAGGTCCCCATCCACGTCTGCGGCAACCTCTCTGCTGCATGCACAGATCCGTTGCAGCCTCTATTCTCCAAGACCGGACGCAAACGGAAACAGATGGAGGCTTGGATGTGGCTTCTGCCATCAGCTCCGTCCGGGGCAAGTGCAAGAGTATAGTCGACCGGGATCATGGAATTTCTATTCTGGAATGCTGATTGAAGGAATGTCGGAAATGGCGTCCCCTTATGCATCCTCATGAAGGGATCAGGTTACTAACTCTGAACTGAACGGACGCCCTGTTGCCAAAGAAAAGGTGTGAGGAGTAGAAGACGGCCGGGGCTGGACTGGGCGGTACGGGGAGCCTCCAAGGGCGTTTCTTTCTTCGGATTACCTTTCTCTCCTCCTCCCTCGCCTCCATGTGGTCTCTACCCCGAAGGTAGAGCAAAAGCCGTTGGAACTAACAACGCCACCGACCTGGTGCCCATTCGTTAAGAGCCGTCGACCCATGATCCAGGTCGTCTGCGTGCAACCATGGTTTGATAGCAGGAGCGGAACTCTGCCCCAGTGACCGCACGGGACGGCCATGGCGGCCATGACAGTCCAGGTCCATCGCCCTGTACGGGATGGCGGATGGAGAGGGGGGAGTGTGGGAGGTCAACGGCAGGATACTGGCATGGTACATGCTCTAAGCCTGAGGCTACCTAGACACCAGGCGAGATCGCGAGAGAGCGGAGACGCGAGAGAATGAGAGGTTGTTGCACACATCCACAACCAGGCCCATGTGGGTAGCAGGTCGTGGCGGGGCATATTGTAACAGGTACAGCTCGACATGAGATGTACAGACCATGTACGCCTGTCATTCTCATGGTTGGAGTGAGGCCCGCCAGCCAGCTTTGACAACCAGCCAGTCAATTATCGAGCTGAGAAAGGAGGCATCTGGGGCAGAACAACAGCTCTTCGGAGACCAGCAGCAGGTACACCGGACGCATGCATCGACTTTGGCGAGAAGACCAATCACCCGCTGCCGTCTCCACGAGCGCTGCCTCAAAGTCCTGGCTTGTACCAGTGTAGGAGAGTTGCAAGGCAGGCGGATGATCGGTCTCTTGATGCCAGCCCGCGGGCACGTAGATCATTTTCGAATTCTAGAAAGTTTATGGTGCTCCCTAACACTCAACGTTGTCGACACGGATTTAGACCAGGGAAATCATGTAGTCAAGGTGGAGATTCAATCCCGCCTATGCCGAAATGTGGCCGCTTGCTCAAGAGTGGTGTTTCGGGTTTCTTTGCCTCTCTACATCTGTGCATCACGGGGAAGACCGATCGTTCCAGGTCAGTAGTACCCAGGGACTCTGCTGCTCGTCATAGTACCCCGTCTTCCCACCGACAACGCCCAACGGCCAAGTCGGTGAAGGGGGTTGGATCGCCAGCCCAGAGATGAGAGGGTAGGCGTGGCAGGGTGGTGGGTGGATTCGTCTGCGGTGGCGTGGAGATCAGCAAGTAGCTGCAGCCATTGTACTCGGACTCTGGTCAGGATAGCTTCATACAAGTCTGCTTAGAATCATGTCAGTCGTCCGGGGCCGGCAGCACTTAGCGTCGTGGGGGCCAGGCAGCTATTCCAAGTAAAGGTACAGTAACAGTCCGAAAAGGGTTGCCCTGGCGCCCCGTCCGGTGCCTTGATGCCTTGGTGCCCTGGTACCAACTACCAACAGTTGCACGAGAAGATGGAAAGGAGGTAATTGATTAGTTGCAGACGAGAGCTATGGTCGCCTGTGTGATTGTGCGTCATTCTCTTGTCTTCCCAGGAGGTCGGCCCGCGGCCAGCGGCGGTCTGTTGCGGTCGTCGGCGGGTGTATGATCCGAACGGTGGAGGAGAAGAAAAAGAGGAGAGAATGTACGTGGTACCAGCGAAAGTGAGAGCGGCCGGCGAGCGAGCGAGCGGGAGAAGAAGATGAGGCGGACGGGATCTGAAGATGGATAGCAGATACAGATCTGTCCTGACTTCTGGCCAGGCCAAAAACAAAACAACCTCCCAACACCAAACGTTGTCCCAATGTATCCGCCCACCCGGTTGATTCTGTCACATCGTGACATCGTAGATGCATCGTGACAATACGAGCGAGCCTCCTTTCCAACCCCAGCCCGATTCTGGGGGCAATTACTTCCGGTAGTAGATCTGCGGAGGGGGGGCATCATGTCAGTATGGTTGCAATCAGAGAGAATCAAACGTGGGAGTGGGACTTGTTCCTTACCTTTTTGAATTGAAAGTGCAGTTGCAGGATACCCTGCAGGGAGTATAAGATTAGCTCAACGCCATGACAAGGGTGGCTGGTGTCAAGTAATATGACAGAAAAACAGGAGAATATGTCCAGAGGCGCGCGTGTAGGCGGTTGGGCAAGGGGGGGGGGAGGGGGAGGAATGGCGGAGTCGGTGGTCTGGCGGAAAGCGAAGGCTGTCTTCCCCTCGTCTCCTCGTGGACCGCCTATCACGGCATTGGAGAAAGGTCTCATGGAGGGTCGGTTCCTTCGACATGACGGCAGATTGGGGAAACGAGGA
Source organism: Colletotrichum tamarilloi (assembly GCF_030869305.1). Taxonomy (NCBI): domain Eukaryota; kingdom Fungi; phylum Ascomycota; class Sordariomycetes; order Glomerellales; family Glomerellaceae; genus Colletotrichum; species Colletotrichum tamarilloi. Next base: position 77,602 of record NW_026849461.1, read on the forward strand.
AAAGAGAGAAGGGTAAGGGGCACAGTTGTGCGGGCGTTGCTCTTTGCAATCCCCCCCCTTTGAGTGATTCTTGTGCTCTCCGTGCATATGCACCGCGTCGACTCCGCCACGAGCACTATGAGAAGGGAGAGAGAGAGAGAGAGAGAAACAAGACAAGATGCAGATGAAAAGGGCCACGTGAAGACGGTGTAGAAAACGCCACAAAACATACCTTATCGAAAGAACTTTTGAAGCCGCGATCCTTCTTCGCACTGTAATCCCACTCGCGGTCCACGATTCTGAAGGCAATGTCTTCGTACGGTGGACCTGCGATGAATCGGATGAGGCATGTATCTTCCTCCCCTGCTGCGGCAAAAGACTCCCCCCTTTTTCTGCCGTGTTCTCGAATGATTTTGAAAGTAGGCGCCTTGGTCTTGTCAATGAGTTCGGGATAGAAGATGTTGAACTTGTAGCCCTGGACAACCTTTGGGGGCGGGTTGTCGTGGTCGTAATGTGTCTGGTTGTACTTGTTCCATTCGTAGCCCATCTGAACGCGGTTGAAGTATCTCGGCTTTCGTGGACGGTGCTTATCAGCCCATTGAGGTTTCGAGCCACTTGCAACGGTCTCTTCTGCCGTGAATATCTCCTCGTCCTCACCAATGCCACGCGCGACCTCACGGTCGTATAGAGCTTTGGTAGCTTGGGAAAAGTCTTCGTTGCCCGTCTGAGCGAATCGAGCAGTTCCCGGGGGCGCACTTGAAACAGGTACCGCCTTTGTTTCTGTCCTGCTTGGTTCAGATGACAGGTTCCTGACTGCTGCAGGGCCCGAAATAGAATCGGCATGGTTGGCTTGGTGGTGGCCCAGTGCCTTTGCCTTTTCCGGATCCTGCAGCTTCAGCAGTGCGGCTTTGCTGTCGTTGATTGCTTCGGACACCTTTCTCAGCTTGGCCTTAGCCTTCCACACCAGCAGACTGCGGAGAAGCTGCTCCCAATAGTCGACATCGATATCGTCGTTGGAGCGGAGCTTTGCCTTGATCTGTGATTCGAGTGCCTCGAGCTGCTCGTACGTCTTGGGGCGCAGGATCTTGTCGACATCTTCGGATACTGTGCTCACGACCCGAGCGTCTGGACCTTGTGGTTTCAGCTTCTGCCGCCTGTCGGCACAGATGGCTTGCAACGACTTCCAGTAGTCGCGATTGCGGTCGTTTTGCTCGAGGGTGTGGTAGGACGTGATGTCAGAATCCAGGTCTCGTAGCTGTGATTCGTCGAGCCCCTGCAGGACTTCCTCGGGAGAGGCCACATTGAGGTGCAAGTCGGCATCGTCGTCGTCGAAGACGTCCCGGTCGTCGTCGATGAAGCGCAGATTGAAGGCCAGAAGATCAATAGGCTTGGCTCGGCCTTCCCGAACTCGAATATCAGCCTTCTTCTTGGCTTGTTTCAGAACGAACTTGTCCTCATCGGCGACAAACTGTCTAGACTGCTCATCCTGCGTCATATAGCTCGAATTGTTGTTCTGACGTGGCCGCGAAGAAGGGGGAGGGTTCGAGGGTTTGGTGATGCGATTATTCGGGTCGCGTCGAGGAGAGGCTATGTCTCTGTCTCTTTCGCGATCTCTGCGGCTGGGTGATCTGCGCCCTGAGAGCATGGCTCTGCGGCCCGGGTCCATGTTTGCTGTCGTTGAGGGATTGGAGGATCGGCGACAACGGTTCTGGTGTCAGGTAGAATACTGTCTTTGTTGTGAAGGTCGTAAGTTGGGGGCGATCTCGTCGTCGCGAGCTGAGCGAGCTGCCTTGCGACAACAGGAAAGAAGGCCCAGGGCTTATCGGGGAACTTGTCTGACGGGGGCCAGCTCTTATCGCCATGTGACGTGAGGTTGATGCGTGGGTCCGGCTGATCTCCGGGCACTGTCTTCCGTCCTTACCCCATAAGGTACCCAAGACACACCGAGAATCACCGATCGCGCTCCTGCTCACCGGACGCTGGTCCAGATCGTTCACCTCGAGCCGCACGGGCAGTCCCCGAGAGCCAATCAGAATCGCTTTCTGCTTTCTCCGCCCCGCCGTGGATCCCTGAACCAATCGGGCGGGGCAACAGGGCCCCCGCTAAACCAGGGCCTTGGGAGCTGGGATGGCACGCTAGAGCTGATGCACGTCCAGATCTCCCGATTTCAGGAACATGATGACGCACAAGACATCGCGCCGATCGTGAACCTTTCTCCTGCTGGATCATGTCCAAAACCCCTTCCCACAGGCTGAAGAGCTTGATGGGAGGGCCGGACGAAAGTTAGAACCATGCAATATTCAATCAAACAGTTTAGATACAGTCTTTCGACTGGAAACACCCCAGCTTTCGTCACCTTATGCTCGCCTGTCGCGTCTTGCTCCCCAGCAACGCGCTTCCACCTCTAACTCATTCTTATACTCGTGTTGCGATTGCTACTACTGCCATTTCTCCCTTTGCCTCGCGCTTCAACTCGACTTCCGCCTTGAGCTTTTCTCAACTCTGCAACTCCCGCCTCCTCTGCAGTACTCGACAACCGAGCTCGATCAATCTCACAGCAGCGAATCCTCGCTCTCATCCTCGCTACTTCACCACGATGCCGCCCAAGCAGAAGCGCAAGGCGGCGCCGGCGGCGGAGTCCAGCGACTCTGGGAGAAAGAGAACCAAGACGGAGCAGAATGGCGGAGATCCCCTGCGCAAGCCGCACCCGTTCCACGAAGACGCTGAGAAGCATGGAATCGTCCTTCGGAAGTTCTATCCACACGAGATGAGCAACGACCGAGCACGCGCCTACAACGAGAACGAACTTCCCAGACCAATCGAGGAGCTCACCTCCGCTCTGGAGCAGACTTCCAAAACGAGAAAGGCAGTCAAGACAAAGAACGCCGTCGTCCATTGGTTCAAGATGGATCTCCGGACAACAGACAACAGATCGCTGTCTCTAGCGAGCGCTAAGGCCAAGGAAGCGGGCGTTGCACTGATCGCCATGTTCATTGTCAGCCCCCAGGACTATGAAGCGCATCTAACGGCCCCTATCCGCATCGATTTTATGCTCAGGACCCTGCATGTTCTGAGGGAGGACCTCGCCAAACTTGACATCCCGCTTTATGTCGAGACCGTTGAAAAACGCAAAAAGATTCCCGAACGGATCGCTGAGCTCATGGATCAATGGGAGGCCAGCCACTTGTTTGCCAATATGGAGTACGAGGTGGACGAGCTTCGCCGGGAGGGGAAGATGGTCCGCATGTTTGCCGACAAGGGCCTCTCGTACGAGGTCCTGCACGATACGTGCGTCGTCCCTCCCGGACTTTTGACCAGCGGGGCAGGCAAACAGTACGCCGTTTATTCACCCTGGTTCCGGGCCTGGGTCCGGCACGTCCACGAGAACTTGGACCTTCTCGAGCTATACGATCCGCCCGCGAAGAACCCATCCAGCGCAAGGGAGAAGTACGGCAAGCTGTTTGAAACGGAAATTCCGGAGGAGATTGTAGACCGGAAGCTCGACGACGACCAGAAGAAGCGCTACCGTGCCTTCTTCCCGGCTGGCGAACATGAGGCACGAAGCCGTCTGGAGAAGTTCTGCGAGGAAAAGGTCGGCCAGTATCACAACAAACGCAACATCCCTCACGACGCCGGGACCTCCACCTTGTCAGTGCACCTTGCCAGTGGGACCATCAGTTCGAGGACATGCGTGCGGTACGCTCGGGACCGCAACAAGACCAAGAAGCTGGATGCGGGCAACGAGGGGATACGGGTATGGATCAGCGAGGTGGCATGGCGAGACTTCTACAAGCACGTCTTGGTAAATTGGCCATATGTCTGGTACGTCGGACAACGTTCCCCTTTCCGTCCATGATTCGAAAGCCTTGATCACTAACAAGTCCCAACTAGCATGAACAAGCCTTTCAAGCCCGAGTACGCAAACATCGAATGGTCCTACGATATGGACGACTTCAAAGCCTGGAAAGAGGGCAGGACCGGATTCCCCATTGTCGACGCGGCGATGCGCCAGATGGTCCACATGGGCTGGATGCATAACCGATGTCGCATGATCGTCGCCTGCTTCCTCGCAAAGGATCTCCTTATTGACTGGCGCATGGGAGAACGAGTGTTTATGGAAACCCTTATTGATGGCGATTTCGCCTCAAACAATGGCGGCTGGGGTTTCTCTGCCAGTGTCGGCGTAGATCCCCAGCCCTACTTTCGCATTTTCAATCCACTCCTCCAGAGCGAGAAGTTTGATGCTGACGGAGACTATATCCGCAAGTGGGTGCCTGAGTTGAAGGGCATCAAGGGCAAGGCGATCCACGCTCCGTACGACCGCGGTGCGGGCGCCCAGGCGAAGAAAGCAGGCTATCCCGAGCCCATGGTTGAACACAAGGGATGTCGTGAACGAGCCTTATCGGCGTACAAGGCTGGATTGGGCAGAACCGACTTGTGAGCATTCCTGCTTGGGCCTGTGGTCGACCAATTGGTCTGTGTAAGATAGTGTTGCAAGTCTTGGTGGAGTTGGTCTCGACGTCGAGCAAGGTTATGTTACCCCTGAGTGGATAGAAAGCAATACCATAATGGTGGCTGTCGTGACCAAATACCTCACCTCGAGCATGACAAGTCCAAATAGTGTGAATCTCTGGGTGAAGACAAGTCTTTCGAACACCTCTCTCGAGACCTTATCATTCGTTCGATTACTGTTGATGTAACGCGTTCTTCTCGATTAGCCTCTCAAAGCCAGCATCTACGGTCAACGTTTGGGACGCAAGCGCGGTCGAATGGGCGCCGTCTCTCTCGAGAAGCGCGGGCCTGCAGCAGTAATCATCTGCTTATATTAAAACACTTATTTTACACCGCGCCGATCATCTAAATGAACTCTCATGTCTTTACGTTGAAGCTTTGCTTGATGTATCCATCTTTCGTAACGTTCATACATCCGCTACCTTCTCGCCTTTTAGACTTCAACCGAGGCCTAAGATGATGTTCGGACAAGAAGGTCCTTGGGTCGCACAGATCTACGACAGTCTCGGCAGTCATGTTCCGTCACCTGCATCTGGCATTGGCTACAGCCGTTGGTCAACAGTTGTTGGTGAAGTGGCTGCCGGCGTCGACGCCAAGATGCCAAGCCGTGAACTCTCCGAACGCTCAACCTGCGGGTTACCCAAGTCAACGCAAGACTCGTGACCACAAAGCGTATATTGACGACTTCCAAGTCAGCTTGATAATAATTAGAGCTGCTATCGCGAAACAGAATGTATGTATGTGAGTGAACCAGTTTCGCGAAGGCACTGGGACGCAGCGACGAGCCGTGGCGGGAGCATCCAACGGCGGGACCCGGGCCTCCTTACCCCTTGCGCCCACTCTCAACTTCATTTCAGTGGAATTCGTCACTGGTGGGATCGTGAATAAGGATTCATCACATTTTGCGGTACCGAAAAATGCTCGAGTCGTAGTCATGTGTTGTAAAGTGCGTTCCGATGGCCCGATGCAACCTCGGAGGCAGCTACTCCGGCTCGACCGCCCACCAAAGACCACGACTTTTCCGACATCGCAGGTCCCGTTCTTCCACTCCTGGAAATGAAATACACTCTTATTGGTCCCACGTAGTCGCATTTCTTCGAGGTCACCTGCCCCTTCTCCGGATTGTGTGATTCCAGTGAGCCGGTCCGACGTTGCTGTCGTCCTCACCACGAGTCTATGGCACCTGCGGCTCTAGGAATGCCGGCCCCCAAGTGGAAACAGACTAGGGTACCTAGTCTATATCGTTCTCTTCACGGAGTCTAGAGCCGGTGATATAAGGCAAATTCGCAAAAGGCAACATTGAGATTACCCCTGTGAGAACGGTAGCGAGTCGGGCGGGACATGCGACCCCACGGGGGCTCCCAACTTTGATGGTGAAAGAGGGAAGGTGCCACGGAGTAGAGGGTTCCATGAGCCGACGAAAATAAGAATATGGGCTAAAGGAAGCTTGAGAGGGGACATGCTCCTCTAAAGCCTGGCTTATAAGAAGACAGCCAAGTATATGTGCCGAGACATACTTCCCATTTGCTTCTTCATCCAGATACCCAAGAGTCGTAAAGAGTCTACGCAACTCTCACACATCATGAAGTACCTCGCATCTCTCGGAGCCCTCATCGGCGCCGTCGCTGCACAGGCACCCATCTACGGCCAATGCGGGGGCGAGGGCTGGAACGGCGCGACGACATGTGTCAGCGGCTCAGTATGCACTGCTACGAACCAATGGTACAGCCAGTGTCTTCCCGGAACGGCCGCGCCTTCGGTCACAACGACGCTCGTCACGAAGACGACTTCCACGGCCAAATCCACCGCCACAGCAACCTCTCCACCTGCCAACTCTCTCGGCTGGAAGTGGTTCGGTGTCAACGAGGCCGGTGGTGAATTTGGAGAGAAGACGCTGCCTGGTGTTTGGGGCACGGATTTCATCTTCCCTGACACATCTACCATTACTGTGAGTTTCCGAGAGTTCAGTCTAGGTAATGGGACTTGAAACTTACACTTGTTTAGACTCTTCGAGGCCAGGGTTACAACACATTCCGCGTCCAGTTTAAGATGGAGCGCATGACTCCAAACTCCCTGACGGCAGGCTTCAACACAGCCTACCTGGCAAACCTTACAACCGTTATCAACCATATTACCTCAAGCGGAGGCTGGGCTGTATTGGACCCCCACAACTACGGACGGTTCTACGACAACATCATCACTGATACTGGTGCTTTCCAAACGTGGTGGAAGAACTTTGCCACCCAGTTCAAGAATAATGATCACGTCATCTTTGATACGAACAACGAGTATAACACTATGGACCAGACACTTGTACTCAACCTGAACCAGGCCGCTATCAACGGTATCCGCGCAGCAGGAGCAACCCAGTATATCTTCGTCGAAGGAAATCAGTGGTCTGGCGCCTGGTCGTGGGTGACAGTCAACGATAACATGAAGGCCCTCACCGACCCGTTGAACAAGATTGTTTACGAAATGCATCAGTACCTCGACTCAGACAGCTCCGGTACATCGGCAACGTGTGTTTCTGCAACTATTGGCGTTGAAAGACTCACTGCTGCCACTAATTGGCTGCGCCAGAATGGTAAGGTTGGTATCTTGGGCGAGTTCGCCGGCGGAGCCAACTCCCAATGCCAGGCCGCCGTCAAGGGTATGCTCGACTACCTCAAGGCCAACTCAGACGTCTTCGCCGGAGCTCTCTGGTGGTCCGCGGGAGGATGGTGGGGTGATTATATCTACAGTTTCGAGCCTCCCTCTGGCACGGGTTACACGTATTACAACTCCTTGTTGAAGGGGTATGTTGCGTGAGGCGGTTGGAGATGCGGTACAGCCTTGCGTACTGTGTAACGCAAGGAAGGTGCTCTGGGGACGTCTGAAATGGCTGTAAGGTCATGCTTATACCTTAAATTTGCTGTACATATTCACTTCGTATATATGATTCGATTCTTACCCAGACATGACAAACGTCAACTCGAAGCTTGGAAACTAGAGGTTTGTCCTGATCACCAGCCACGAGGAGACTTGAAATTGGGAACAGAAGGAAGAGATTGGAAAGATATGAGTTGTGTTGTTGAAGAGTTTGACGCGGTGGATGCTAAACTATCACCGCACCATCGGGGGCCCTCCGGGTGAGGAGCCGGTATCTCGGCCCCACTCACACCGAGAAAGTGGATCACACCCGGACCAATCCGGCATGGACATTTTTCTGCCTTACACGTACCTTCAGCGATATTGAAACAAGACGCAATTCGATTTCATAATTCAATCTGATCGTTGAGGCTTTTATCTAATCATTGAGACTTCAATCTCATCGTCGAGATTAAAGCCATCAGGATAGAAAGGAAGTAGTGCAATGCCTTGCCGACTCGCGGTCCCTTCGTCAGGTAGCTGCAGGTGGATAGACAAATGGCCTGACACCCAGCACATCCCGGGAGGTTATTCCTAGTGTCACTTCGACCTCTATCACTGCCCGAATCTCGATTTCTATCTTTGTTATCGCCATCATCTCCACCATTACTCGTGTTCGCCTTTTTCTTTTGAATATCCTCTATCGAATACTTTCGAAGTGTTGGAATATGATATTGGTAGTGAAGGTAATGGCAAGGGTGAAGAGGACGTTCTGCTGTGGATCGACCTCTATGTAATTTTTTCAACGGTGAGAACTTCACGGAAAGTCCAGTCACCAAGCAATCACCTTCAATTCTCCAGCAACAGCCCCAAGACCACCATCTTCATCGGCGCTCAGTCTACAATCAGCCTATCTATGGCGTCCCGCCAAATGCGCCTAGGCATGGTAATTAGGCATGCCCTAATATAATTAGCGCACCACCAGCTCATGGCGTTTAGCTGACATCTGTAACTCCGTCTCGTAGAAAGCTCTCGGCTTGATCAAGGGTCTGCCATTCTGCTCATCAAACCACGATGTTGCTTTTGAAGAGAACCAGTGGGCAAGTTTACCTCCTGCGCCACCAGTCGTCAAAGTCATCTGCAGGCACATCACGTGTCGCTTGAAAAAGAAGTGCTGGAAGTTTTCTGCGTGTGACAAAATGGGAAATCTGAGGCCACTGTACGCGATCGCTCACGAGGATATCAAGACTGGGCCAGTGAAGTAGATCATCACTGATCCTATATCATAGTCTTAGAGCGATGATTCATGTATTCTATAGTCTTCATTCACAACTGAAGTCCTGAATGCTGCAAAGATCACTCAGGTACCTTTTGCCGATGTTCGAATCCAGACTGTGGCATCAATCTTCTAGAACTTTCAATTCTCTAGCTTCTGACTTTGAGAGGATCATGTGGTGCTAGCACTTCACCAGGGAATTTCCTGGCCGGTAATGACGTTGATAAACTTACCCGACGTACTTTCGCGGGTTGCGTTGTCGATCTATCAATATCTCAGTCAGCCAACCTAGTTCCCAATGGCTTGAAGAGAATCAGGAGACATCGGAACAACTTACCAAGTCTATCGTCTTCCAAGTACTCTCTTCAATCGTATGCGGTGCTTCTTTGAGTCCCATGATGCGCGCACCGATGTTGCCCATCTCCGTCTGAACATGGCTACGCCTTAGGTCAGCATGTTTTGTCGGCAACTGTCAGCTCCAGAAGCTGCTTACCCAGGGTGAATGGCAAATGCGACCAGAGAAGGGTTGCCGGCATGAATTGCTCTGCCATGAGCGAGTTGTAAGCGATCTAATTCCGGAGCTTGTCCACCATCTGACTTTTCCTAATCACTTACACGGTGAACCAATCCTGAGCGGCCTTAGACACGCCATAAGCACCAGCATAGAACGCCATGTACTTCTCGCAGTTGGTGATGGAGCCAGCACCGCTCGATACCGAAACCCACTTCGGCGAAGTGGACTTGTCGAGAAGTGGCTTGAAAGCCTGGAAGAGACGAATGGGACCCAGAGTGTTGACCTGCAGGGTGTACTCTACTGTTTCGATTTCCGCGGTGTCCAGCTTCTTGGGTGGCATGGGGCCCATACCAGCGTTGGCGATGATGAGGTCTACATGTTCAATTCCAGCTGCTTCGACATCCTTGAACGCCTGCAGAGGATCGGTCGATGAAATACTGTCGATGCCGACGAGGAGAAGGCGGGAGCCTTCGGCTTTGGGAAGTTTGTCCAAGTCTTGGGATGCTTGGGCTTTGGTATCCCGCACGCTACCGATGATTGTATGCTTCGGTCGAGCAAGGTACTTTTGCAGAAGTCCCTTCCCGATACCTGGCGCGCCATTAGGTTCGGGACGTCATTACCTCAACTTGATTGAGAAACAGCATCAAGACAAGGAAGAGAGCCCACCTTTATTGACTCCAGTGATGAGCACAATAGTTGAGGTAGACATTTCCTAGTCTTTTCAAATCTCAGAAGATTCAGGTAAATATGTTTCGAAGTAAAGAGTATTCAGGTTGGAAGCAGCGAGAGTGCAGGCAAAAGGGGTGTTTGGCAGATAGCCTGTAATCGAATCTCTTGTGATGATAGAAAATGTTGCTGTCTCTTTATAAAACCTCAAACCACTTACAAACTATTCGAAGCTACTGAGACAAAAGAAACCATCTAGTCTTTTCTTGGCTAGGTGTCGTTCGCTTTCGGAGTAAATTGCTGCCTAAGGTACATCGTAGTGAGGGGCTAACTGCATGTTTTTGTTGGAAATGCGGCACCAGAAGAATACTTGCTGCCTGTTTATCTGAAAACACATCCGAACCAGTCGTAATGAGGAAATTGGCGAGTTATGCGGGCCCCAAAACGGGTTTACTGTACTGTTGCCGCATGACCGTGGAGACAAGCTGCAGATGCGGTTTGAACGACAGTCCGGCTCGCGACCATGCACTGATGTGATCTTCGTCAATCGCAATGACTTGATAGAGCTAAGGAAGCTTATTCCTTAAACTTCTGCCTGCCGTCTGTGGAACTTGAGAAGCTTGATTGCACGTACCTTAGGCAACGATTTCGGTAAGGTACTCTCGTGCTGAACCTTGCGACATTGATCTCATCATCATGGAGTCCTAGGGCAAGTGATGCCGGAGAATGATAATTGCAAATCCTATTGTACCATTGAGTGCATTACATAACAACTATTCGATGGAACCAAGAAGTCGTGTTGTGCAACCCTTTACGACCTCATGTCACTGCTCCTCCAAGGCCTTATAAATGGCCCTGATGTAAGACTTTGCAGCGTTGTTTCCCAAACCCGACATGGACAGCTTATTCATCACATATGCGATGGTGATTTTCCTGTCTAGATCCATAACGACGAATGATCCACCGAGGCCTGCCCAGAAGCATATACGCCCGTTAGGCAGGAAATCAGCAACCGCCGTACCACCTTCGCCCGTAATGCCAAATCCAATACCGAAACGCATGGGCACGCCCATCACAAGATCAACCCCGTTGGATTGTTGCTCAAATATGAGGTTGATGGTATCTTGTGAGAGGAAACGTTTGCCGTCGACGCTGCCGCCGAGACTGATGATCGAGAGAATTCGCGTGAGCGCGTAGGCATTGGCGTGCCCGCTCCCGGCGAGGATGTCGCCCTGGCGCCAGGTAGGACCGTTAGCGAAGTCTGAGGGGAAGGGCATGGGGTTCATGGTCTTGAACGTGATGGAGCCCGGCTGGGGACCCATGCCGGGACCGAGGGGAGGCATAGGTGCGGGAATAACATCCGTCGTCCGGGGGAGTTCTTTGTCGGAAACGCCAAAGTGAAAGTCTGCGCCCAGTGGCTTCACGATCTCTTCCATGATGAAATCTCTTAGCGTTGTACCCGTCGCGCGACGGACGATGGCTGCTAGTAGATGGCCAAAGGTGAATGAGTGATATCCAGATGCTGTGCCGGGTTCCCACCACGGTGCCTGCGTAGCTAGCTTTGCTGCAGCTGCGTCGAGGTCAGAGATTTCTTCGAAAGAGAGCGGTCCATCGGCATCCCAGCCAGAGACCCCCGACGTGTGAGAGAGGATATGGCGGATCTCGATATCTTCTTTACCATTGGCGGCGAACTCAGGCCAATGCTTCGAGACCTTGTCGTTGATCGAAAAGACTTTTTGGTCGACGAGAATGAGGATGGCGAGACTGAGGACGGTCTTGGTGGAGGAGAAGATGGTGACGAGGGTGTTTTTGGTCCATGGCTGGGTGCGTTCCTTGTCCGTGTAGCCACCCCACAGGTTTACAACATCGTTGCCATCAATGTTGACAGCAATGGCGGCGCCGACTTCTTCTCCACTGTCGATATTGTCCTGAAGTTGCTTGCGTACCTCTTGAAACTTCGGGTCGCAAGTGCCGTGCGTTTGTGTTCGTGTTTCTGTCATGATCGCGAAACTGTTGACCAAGAATAAGCAGTGGACTTGGTCGAGTTGTAAGTTGTATAGTGGGACTGGAGTTGATTGAAAGGTCAATGATGAAGGCTGATTTGACAAAACTCATAGAGTACAGCGAGACATGTTTTTCTTTTATAGTTGATATGATGCCAACGACACCTACATTGTCGGTGGTTGTTCACTCCGAGCTATCACGGCTTCAGATGCAGGCTGACAAGCGCAGGTCTTCGTTCCACCCAAGAGCGTCTCGCAGTGCAGTGTCGGTAGCTACCACTGCCGACTCCCCGGCCATCGGAGCGGCGCGTGGCGCCTGAGAAGTCGGTGCTTCACCCGCCGACTGGCCGGACGGAGTGTGTCTGTTCTAGGGCCTCAGCAGGCACACAGGCCAGCGGTGCTTCTTGGCGCTCTGGGTGCCTCGCTGCTTACTGTCGCTAACCATTGTTGGCTTCAGGCGCAGGCCATGTGGATAACGCGCAACTTCCGAGGTGACCCGGAATTAACCCAGGTAAGAGTCTTTCCAGCTAGTGCATGGAGTATCATTTGATAACTGGTACAGAGAGTTTTCTCGAATTCCCCGGGCAAAGGTCAATGTAATGTTGCGGCGCAGAGCCGGTGGCATCAACCGAGTAACAACGGGTAGGCCTACCCTCGTTTCAACCTCCAATCGCTCAACGCTCACCCTTACCTCTGCATCATTCCGAGGAATATTGGCTTTTGCGATTTCTTATTCCCTTTCCTGGTGGCCGGCCGTGACAATCAAAGGGGAGGACCCTTCAACCGAACGTTTCTGGATCTCTCCGCTGAAGGCGAAGCTTTTGCCTGGCTTCACCACGTTACCCTCAGCTTGGAAGGACCATACGGCCTCCCTGGCTAGTTGCCTGAGTCCATGTAGTTACAAACAGTGAAAGCAATCACATCTTCAGGTAGTAGAGACTATTACAATGGAAGGTAGCATAATAGTAAGGACAAGATAGAAAACTCGGCAGAGATGGAAAAGGACATGCCGGAAGTGCAATCGCAACCCCTTAGTCGAATGGCGTCAATTGAACTAGATGCCTATTTTCAAATAGCCCTCTTGCGAACCCTTAACTCCGTCAAGATACCGTATACGATAAATTCAATAACATCGCCAGAGCTTTCGTTTGTTTACGTTCATAAATGGAAGGTAGGATCTGGGTACTTGATTAGTGCTGGAAGAACTTGTTGGAGATAACTGTGATCGCGATGACTGGCTACTTTTGTTGTGGTTTAAGGTAACAAAAATACTCTATTCGAGGTACGTTTATATCGCTCGTTCGGTCCGCGCAAAAGCACTTCCACAGAACTGACGCTTTTAGACAATGTAAGGCAATTGGAGAGAGGGTGTCGCGCTCTCCGATGAGCTGAGTAAAAATGTAGTAATTACATCTGTAGTACTCCATACACCGTGGCTTCTCGTTGTCTTCAACTATGGCCGGCTTCCGCTTTTGCGCTGGCATGCGGTTGTACTTTGCTCCTTTGCGCCACGGCTGCTGACCTCCTCGGTTGCCGGCGCGTTTGTCTCTTGGGTGCCCTGCTTCAAGCCGACACCGCCCTACAATGTGCTTGCCCAGCGCCGCAGGCATCGTATCGTCAGCTTTCCCGCACAGCACCAGGCCACGCACACGCACTGCTGCTTTTTCTCCCATGGGCGATGGCCAAGCCGTTGGGTTTGGACTAGATCTTGCCCTGGGCGATGTTTTCAGCGGCACTGTCGGTTGGCGATGGGGGTTTCATGCTGCTGCGATCCTTCATGTCGTTGTTTTGGCCCTTGCCCTGTGGGCACTTCCAGTTAGCGTTGATGACGCCGCGCCTTTGGGCTGGAATACTCTTATTCGCCTGCGAAAAGAGCTGAATTGAATTGGAGCATTGATCATTAGCACGAGCCTGGCCTTCGTGTCCTATGTCCTTGGTATCGTTACGGACTCTGACGCGGCCCAGCATATGCGTCAACCGCTCAATATCGTGCTCCTCAGCACAGTTGTGGCTCTCGTGCCTGTTTACATCTTTTGAATGCACCACCAAAAGCTAGGAGGGCGGCCCCAACGAGCTATGGGAAAACGAACCATTTACCTCGGTATGCATCACCGTCTTCCTTGTTTGGGGGGGCACTTAACGCCAGCGAGCAGCTCACGGCACTGTGCCTACAGGATGTTCGTGGATTCTCGATGTTAACGTCGTCCTTGTACTTCCTTCCAGCACCCGTCTGCGGCCTTCTCACGAACATCGCCGTTGCGGTCTTTCTGTCACGTCTCGAGCATCCTATGCCGTCACGGTTGCTTGTTTTGGGGGTGGACTTCCTCCTGCGAGATGGGGGCGACGTAAGATTGTCGAACCAATAAGAGTTGGCTGCTGCAGTGAGCCATGATGATTCATTGTGGGTATTCAGGGCTGCTAGGTATGACAATGCTTGAATAGAGCATGTTACCCAGTACTTATTTACCTGCAGCCCCGTGTGATTAAATACCAGGGATGACATGACGGGCTTGCAGTCAATTCCTTCCGACTTCAACTCACTCGACATCACCACATCACAGACCCCTTCGCATCTCCAGCGACACAGTTGCGTTTTCTGACATTTGCATACATCAAGTCACTTCAAAAAAACATGGACGAGCCTATCGAGATTCTGGGCCAGCAGCCCACTCTCAAAATCTACACCCAGATAGCGGTCTGCTTTTCCGTCGAAGATGACCAATCCTATGCAAACATCACCAAAACTCTGACAAGCGGTCTTGAGCGACTTACCGCCGGGTTTCCCTGGGTTGCAGGGCAGATAATCAACGAGGGCGCGAGCGAAGGTAACACAGGCATCTTCAAGATCGCGCCACTGGAACCAACCCCGCCCTTGATTGTCAAGGATCTGAGAGAGGACCCATCAGTATCGTCGATGAAAGACATGAAAACGTCAGGCTTTCCCTTCGCCATGCTTGACGAAAGCATCGTCTGTCCTCGCCCGACTCTACCCATCGATCCCAATCTAGTAGGGAAACCTGAGCCAGTTTTCATCACCCAAGCTACGTTCATCAAAGGCGGGCTCATTCTCGCATTCCTTGGTCACCATCAGGTGCTCGATGGAACCGGGCAAGGACAACTCATCAAACTCCTGTCCAAGGCGTGCAAGGGTGAAGACTTCACCGAAGAGGAAGTAGCAACTGGCAACCTGACACGCCACAACATCATTCCCCTCCTCAAGGACTTTGAGGGTGGGCCCGAGACTGATGCGATGATCATCAAGCCCTCAGCAACGCCGGCAACGGCACCTGCCACATGCAGCTGGGCCTACTTTGACTTTTCTGCAGCTTCTCTTTCAGCCTTAAAGTCATTGGCTTCGGAGACGGTCAAGTCAGGCTATATCACAACAGACGATGCCCTTACTGCCTTCGTCTGGCAGTCAATCAGTCGCATTCGTGTGAAGCGCTTACCGAACGACGCGGCAACTAAGCTCGCTCGAGCTATCAATGTGCGAGAATATATGGGCATTCCTCAAACTTTCCCAGCCCTCATCCAAAGCATGACGAACAACTCCATGGCGATTAAGGACCTCATCGAAAGACCTCTAGGGGAAGCGGCATCTCAACTCCGATCAACTGTAGATCCTGCAGCCTTGAGCTTCGGAGTGCGGGCTTTGGCGACACTCATGAACCAAGCGGCCGATAAGAGTGTCTTCTCATTCACCGGGACCCTTCATCTCGATAGAGACTTGGCCTTTAGTTCCTGGGCGAAACTCGATCTTTATGAGCACGACTTTGGATTGGGATTGGGCAAGCCTGAGTCGGTCCGGAGACCACAATTCACACCCGTGGAGAGTCTTGGCTACCTGCTTCCCAAGGCACCAGATGGCAGCATCGCACTAGCAATATGTTTAAGGGACGAGGACATGAATGGGTTAAAGAAGGATGAATTATGGTTGAAGTATTCAAAGTACATAGGAAAGTAATTATCGGGCATTCCAGGCCCTTCAACGACTGCCATTCTGTCCCCCCTAATCTTGATCTGATACCACAGGAGCAACTACCCCTCGTAGACGTAGCAAAACGGAGAGCCACCGATTCCAATCGTGCTCATAAGGTCCCTCAGCTTTCTTGGCTCAGCCAAAGGCCGAAGATCAACCAGGTCGTCCAAAGTGCCGTTGCGGCTCGGGGGAATGTTTTGCATCGTGACAGTACCAAAGATATCCTGCCTGTTCTCCCAGTCAAGCATCTGCCAGATCCAATAAACACGGTCGATCTGGCTGTGGTGCAGGAAGAATGCTGGGTCAGCCGGAGAGATGAAGAAGTTTTTGCCAGAGTCGCCTCCGAGCTGCCAGTGGCCAGCCGCATGAACTCCTAGCTCAAAGGGGTTGATGTAACGATCATCACCATTCAAAAAGCCCCAGAACGACTCGAGAGTGTTGTGCTCAGTCAGAAGGAGCGTCGTGTTCCGAAATGTGGTGTGTCGAGAAGAGACGTGCTTGTTCAGGTCTCGCTGCAGGCAGCGCGGGTCAGCAGCGAGAGGAGTGTCTGTGTTCTGAACGACGGGGAGGTTGACCGTCATTTTGGAGAAGGGGCCCGACATGACACACCCACCACCAGATCCGGGCTCGAGCTTGAGAGTTACGTTGGTGTAAGCCTGGTGAATTTCGAGGCCTTCATGAGGAACAAAGGCGCCGTTGCTGCCGATGGAAGTGTCCGATCCGTCAAAGAGAGGTGACAGCGTAGGGTCTTCCGCATCATAACCCCATTCCCAGAAGGGAAACGTACCTAAGATTGTGTCAGATGTATCCTGACAGATGGTCAGGCAATAAGCCACAAATGCTTACCAGTATAACCGCATTCGCGGACCTTTTGCTCAAACACGTCTGTGTACAGGCGATGCCAGAGCTGGAAATTAGCCTAGGCAGAAGAGCAAGAGAAACGTTAGCTCTCGGCACAACATCGTTTTTCTTACACCAAATTTGCGCTCTTACCGTTCTGTGAATGACAGGAGTCTGCTTAAGGTGGATAGCCACAAAGTCATCATACAAAGTCTTTGCAGCAGGCATCACTCCCGGCTCATACAAGCTCGGGGAACTCTGCATACACTCAATAGCAGCTACAAAGGCTCTCCTCTGCTCGGCAGGGAGTGTTCTCCATTCTCGGCGGACGCGAACCTTGTCCGGCGTGCATGTTGAGTTTGCAAATGCACCCGAACGTTGGTGCAATTCTTTAGAGTTAGCCAGAGCCTGTGCAGCAAGTTGAGCAAGGGCGTCGCCGTTGTTGATGGCCTCTTGGCTAAAGTTGTAAGATGGTGCCGCGGCCTTGACGGGGAGGAAGAAGGAAGTGGCAAATAAAAGCACCGAAAAGGCGCTGAGAAGAGAAGGACTCATGGTGAGAAAAGAGTGGACGCCGAAAAGTGCTCGACTGCAAGAACTTCAATGGCCTCTAAGCGCGGTCAATGATTGATTATTAGGCTGGTTGATGAAAGATGGCACGGATAATGGAGCGGACTCCAAGGTACTTAAGTTCAACAAGATGACAGCAAAACTGTATAAAACCTCCCGATATCAAGTGCCCGCGGGTCCAAGGAAATCCATCCGCGATCCATTTGGGATATGACTAGTTGCAGTTGCGGTGACAGCATCATCCTGGGCCAGGGTCGTGAATCTCGTGGCGTACTCTACTAGTCTTTGGAGATGCAAATTGCAACATCGCTTACAGGATCCCGACTCAGAGTACGGAAGCGAGGATTGCGCGTGGGTTCTAGCATGGAACCTTGTTATCTGGGGCACCACCCTCAAGCCTGGTCAAGCGCGCCGAACAGCCGCAATGACACAGCCAAGTTCACGGCTTGAATTTACGGAAACTTTTTTGTCAGCGTGGTCTAAGGTAGTGACTCGCGTGTGAACATAGACTGCATTATACTTGTCCAGGGTTCTAGTCCTCATAGAGCAGGTCAGAGTTGAAACCCAGGCTCTCAAAATAACCTTAATTTCATCGCTAAGGCTCTTGGGTGTAATTCCTGATGCAAGGTCACCTTCAATTGCAAACAAGCATTTTAGCAGCCGAGAAGTATTGGCACCTATTTTAGGTTTGTGAAACTGGAGTTGATAGAATAAGCTCTGTGATGGTCGGGAGCTTTTCGGTTCCGCAGCTCGGGGTCACCAATGCTTCTTAGCATTTTGAGTTGCACCCAAGTGGGGAAGCAATCTATGTGAGTATTATCACCATGACCTATAGGAAAGCTAGTCATATTGTTAAAAATGACTTTCCATATGGATAGCTCCATCCCTGACACAGATCGCCTTGTTTAGGGCTAAGCGCCAGGTTTTTCCTATAAGTTGATTTCTAGGCAGTCAAGTCCGTCGAATAATAGACTAGCTTGGCTATCGCTTAGTCCAGTCTCGCCAACCTCCGAATACAGTGGCACTGCAGGCTAAGTTCCTGACGCTTCCATGCTCGCTTGACAAGATTTTATGTGGGCTGGAGACATGATGGTCGCAATGGAGACTTCAGCTTCACAAGTTTTCTGAGGACTTATCCAAAGCTCTCTGGCTCGTTCTCATTGTCAGGATACGAGTCACAAGGTAACATGGTGCAACATCATCATATTTGACTGACTCATTGATCACGTAACCACGTTGGAGGATCTATCATGGGAACTTTGGTACAGTGGCTAGGAGATAAGAGTGCTTCAACTCGCGCTATGAGTGGCTCACCTGAAGGAGGGTATGGATATCCGTGTAATAAAACTACAAACTCCCTACTCTATCCCTTTACTCCTAATCACTGCTGAGTGACACTTCTCTAACCCCCCAGAAAGAAGTTCTTTCTTCTTGTTCTCTTCTTGTTCATTACTTCACAAGCAAACTGAATAAACATTTACGAAGTGAAATATCAGCATAATCGCGTTATCAACTCAAATAGAACGAAAAGAAGAGCATAAGATTCGGAACTTCATACTTGAAACGGTTCGCTCGGCCTGCAAACTCCTGGCATCATCGCCATTCTAGTTCCTCACTCTAGCGCTTTCCCATGCCGCACCTAGCCAAGCACTCTTCGGATCCGAGGGCAGCTCCGGTACCCACACCAGGAACGCGATTTCCACTTCCTTCGCTACTCTTCGATCCCGAAATGCCTCCGAAGGCAGCCTGAACCATGTCATTGGGCAACTTGAAAAGGCCGTTGAGTATACTCAAGGTGCCCGTATCATCGGAGACAAGGGCTGAAATAAGCGTGGCATAGCCGCACCCTGCAAGAAGGGGTTACAATTAGCCAAGAGCTTATTCGTGCCGCCCCGTCGTAAACCATAAATATACCTGTTCTACGTGGGGTGGAGACTGCCCCTGGGGAAGATGGTCAGCTGTCCTGGCTTGAGTGTCGTAGTGGCTGGGTTAGCACCATTCTCTTGAATCATCCATGTCTGAGTCTGGCCTTCAACAGCGACCACAAAATTGGTGGCACGGGGGTGGTAGTGAGGCGGCAACATAGCACAGAGCCCAAGAGCGAGCCAGGTGACAGTCAGCCCATGACCAGTTGCCGTGGAGAAGTTGCTGCGTTTGCGTTCACGACGCCGCCGGGAGAGTATGTGAAGTACTCGTGTTTCTTGAAGTCAAATACATAGTCATTTTTGACGAGCTGCAACTTGTCGAGCTCAGTAGCCGGTTTCTTTCTTTTTTTTTTTTTTGCTTTGTGTTGATATCAGGGCTCACTGGCTGGTCTACTGCAAGGGCAATACCCGTAACGAAGGAAATGTAGAAGATAATGATCAACATTGTGCTAGAATGCAGCGTGAAGGATATTGTTGGCACCTTTGAGACAGGTATTTAATGAAGTAGAACGAAGCTGTAGAGTATTTCACATTTGAGACACTGTCAAGATTCTCGATAGTCAACATCTATTTTATACTTCCCAGAAATGCAGAAACTTGTGAAGATTGCTCAGCTTAATGTTCGCCCCCAACTGAAGGATCATCTCAAAAATGCCAGACGAGTGAGGCTGGAGGAGCCATCGACGTCAATTGCAGGCACAGGTACTAAGTGGGAGCTAAAGAGAGGCATGCAGATGCTACGCTGTCATAAAGATCCTTCAGGAGTCGGGTGAGATATTAGTGTGGTGTGTTTTTCAATCGCTGAGATCAACTTATCATCCTCCTAGGCTCAGGCCCTCAACTCCTTGCACATCAGCGCGAGAACAGCCTAGCAGGCTAGGAAGTGCGGTTGCACTTATCACATTGTCTACTCAATTGGTCTATGGAAACTACAAAATTTCATGATACTTGGCGATATTGACATTATGGCGGATGAATGCGCATCCCCTGCCTCTGATGCTATCAGTCAAAAATGATTTCAGAGGCTGAGACAAGAACCATGTGTGGCACCAAGGTACAATTAAGTAGGGGCTAAGGCACCCCTCCAGGCCGGTGGTCGAGGATAATGTGCTGGGATTGGGCCATCAAATACTTGCAGTCATCTTGCGGCTTGCTCCTCCGCTAGACTCAATTGGAGCGTTCGTCTTGAAGTTCACCCATGACGAAACTACGGACGAGCTGGCCTTCGGTTGGTGGTTGTCCTACGAGCCTTGTAGACCTTGAAATCATTGTTCATCTCGGAGGACTACAGGATGGGGTACGGCCCAGGAAAGCCCGAGACAAGCGCCCTCTCTATAATTTTTATATGGCTTCCCGAAATTTGGCCGCCTCGCCGCACCTAGGTAGTACCTTATTTCTCGTGTTTGAAAGGCCTAAATTTGCGATCGGTTTGGTCTTGGGCCGTTTCCGTCGGTGCAAACAGATCGACCCCGGGCTAAACTGTTTGTGACTAAGGCCCCAGACAAAGACCAGTCATCAACTTGGGAGCTGGCGCCTCTTTCCATTGTCTGGTCTGATCCCCAGAAAACCCACAAATCCAAATGGCCCCGTGGAGAAGCTCGTTCGGATCATGTTCAAAGATCAAAGAGATGACGGGCGGCCCTACCGAACCCTTACCGCTCTCGTGGAGGCGAATGGGTCTAGGTGCAACACCAGGAATAGACGTCCTAGTCTCTTCGTCGACATATAAACCTACATGGCACGGAGAGCTGGACCACGAATCTCATCTTTCGAGGCAAGCTCACTCACATTCATTGATAACATGTGGTCAAATATCATTCTTTCTTTGGCTCTTGGCAGCATTCACTCGACCGTGGCTAAGCCGTTGCCCGAAGCAGCAACCAAACCCGGCACATCGAACAACACAGTCCAGGGGTGTCTCAACGCCGCCAAGGCACCAGTTGCCGTATCCTCATCCTCAGATTGGTCCGACGATATCCGGCCCTACAACTCTCGTTTGCAATACACACCAGCCGTTGTAGTAACGGCTACCGATGTCAGCCATGTGCAGGCCGCCGTGAAGTGCGGAGCGCAGTATAATCTCAAGGTCACAGCCCGGGGCGGCGGTCACAGCTATTCTTCGGCCGGACTCGGCGGCGAAAACGGCCATGTGGTTGTTTGGCTCGACGAGATGTACGGCGTGACGTTGAATTCCGATAACACTGCGACGGTGCAAGCGGGCGCGAGGCTCGGTCACATCGCGACGGAGCTGTTTGATCAGGGAGGCCGGGCCATCTCGCATGGATCATGTCCTGGGTAAGCGTCAAAATACATTGGTCGGCTGTGAAAGGGAGGCTAACACCAAGCTGGCAGTGTTGGTATGGGACATGTCTTGCATGGAGGCTTCGGCTTCTCATCTTCCATGTACGGCCTTGCGCAAGATTGGATCCTTGAGGCGACCGTAGTCACGGCCGACGGAAAGGTCGTCAAAGCATCGCAAACCCAGAATACGGATCTTTTCTGGGCCCTCCGTGGCGCAGGATCGTCTTTCGGCATCGTCACGGAGTTCAAGTTCAACACCTTCGCAGCTCCATCAGTTGTCACATGGTTCAAGGTCTCATCACCATTTAAGAAGGACAAGCTGGCTTCGGCTCTCGTGGCTCTCCAAAAGTATGCCCAGAACGACAAGCCTATTGAGTTAAATATGCGGGCCGTCGTCACCGCCGACAGCACCGCGTTTGACGGCCTCTACTACGGGACCGCAGACCAGACACGCGCTGTGCTCAAGAAGTTCCTCTCACCCCTGGGTATCGACGTCGGTGGCGCAACCATTACCCAGACTGACTGGATCGGCCAGCTGGAGCACTACGCCGGCTCAGCGGCCCTTGATGAGACCGGACCGCAGAGCTTATCCGATACTTTCTACGCCTCGAGTCTCATGACCAAGACGGTCTCGACTGCGGGCTTCGCTGCCTTTGCCGATTACTACCAGAACACAGCAAAGTCGACGGACAGCGGCTGGTTCGTCCTCATCGATGTCCATGGTGGCAAAACCAAGACAGCCCAGGTTTCAAACTCAGCGACAGCTTACGCCCATCGTGATAAGGTGCTCATGTGGCAGTTCTATGACTCTTCTGGAAGTTCTGCGTACCCAAAGTCCGGATACAAATTCCTCAGCAAATGGATGGCATCAGTAACAAACACCATGGCAACTAATGAGTGGGGTCGCTACGTGAATTATGCCGACTCCCAGCTCAGCAATGCGGATGCACAAGATCAGTACTACCGGGATAATCTGGGGCGTTTGAAGGCTATCAAGGCTAAGCTTGATCCCAAGAATTTGTTCACCTACCCGCAGGGGGTGGGCTCATAAGTCATGTGCACACATGTAACTACCTAGCCTATTTACTGTCACATTAGTTCCACGCTGGGGCGTGTATGAGAATTGTTTTAATGAGACAAAAAAGCATGGATCATTAGCACCAAGCACTGAAATATCATGATGTAGTTTTTGGTATTAGTAAATTAGGCAGCTCTCGTCGGAGTTCTTGTCGGACGTATTACATAGTCCATGTTCCGGTTTACTCCCCCAGCTCTTTTCGATTCTTCTGATTTGAAGCTGAGATTGACCTGTGCCATGTGTGCCGGGGACAGATCGTTCTCGCTGAAGAACATTTGCAGATCGTTGAGCGACTCATCCCCCTCTCCCACAGCCGACTTTGTCCCACCGGTGCACAAAAGTGCCATGCGTTCAACGGCTTTCAAGTGCTTTTCGGCTACGTCAGGTTCTCCAACCAAATTCTGGAACGATTTGTGTTAGCACGTCATGATTGTACTCACTTGATACTAGGCATGTGATCTTGAACCCTGGGGATATGGTGATCTCTTACAGCGTCTGATGCCAAGCAAAGGCTCTTGGCCATGGTGAGGTTACTGATATTGTTTCCCTCTCTGGTGATTGTTGCGTTGAGCTGGCGTATGGTCTCCATCTTATACATCGTCATCACAGGGTCATTGTAGCCCTCCTCTCGTACAGTGGCAAGGTGTCGCATAGACCAGAGCAGTACCAAAGAAAGCATTCCCGGATCGGCGAGGGCTGACTGCACCCAGTAGGTCGTCATCATCTTGCAGAATGCCGTTCGTTCACCTTGCACCATCACTTCCATCTCTGGCAAACGGATCAACTCTAGTAACGCCATGCTGCGTAGGACTGCATACAGACATAGTCAGCTTTTAGCCTTGGCACAATCAAGAAAAACAGCATGCTCTTTCCGAGGTATGAGCTGCAGTCTGTGCATGCAAGCAACGGGAAGGGCGGGAGGGAACAGGGAAAGGTTCCTTTATACCGCAGCCCGTCCTTTTATACTTGCAAGGTTGACTGCAGTCACGGCCCGCAACTTCTACAGGCTGATGTACATTATCAGTCAAGCTTTCAGGTCTCATACTCACAGTGGTCAAGAAGTCCTTGCTCCTGGATAGTGACCCTCCTGACGAAGGCGTTGAATGGATCCGTTCTAGCGGCGCCGAGCATTGAAACGGGGCTGCCGGCGAGAAGGGGGGTGTGGCCAGAACGCGAGCCGTTTTTCAGGGTCGTGACAAGCCACAACCTCACAGATTGAATCGATGGGCGAGCCGGGGAATCTTCGATTTGGCTTTGCTCAGGAGGTGTGGTTGACTTCTGATAGGCGGCCACCCGCTGCTGACGGGCTTTTGGATTGCGTGCGGCGTGCGATCTGACCTTTTTCTTCCAGGCCTTGGTCTCGCTTGGATGGGTGATGGGCACAAAAAGGAACCCTTCCTCCCGGCTCCTGCCGCCGCCCTTGCTCGCGGGCGGCATCGCGGGCGAAGCCGTGGACCACTGTCGTCGAGAGGCGGACGAGTAAGGGCTGGACGTTGAACGACCTCGGATGGCGTACCCTTCGTACCCCTTCCCGGTTCACCTCGAAAATGGAGTCAAAGACCTTCGTTACCGAATAGCAAGGCAGCGAGAGGAACCCGCTAATCGAAGTGAACCGTAGGGCCGGGACGAGAGGTACGAGATGGGTGACTTGAGCGAGCTTCAGTGGCTCGGGAGACGTCCGTGATGATCTGGGGACAAGGTTGGCATTTGCCTATTCCAGCAAACGCTCGGGTCACACAAGGGTTTCTGGTGCACGAGATGAGAGGAGTGGAATCCTGACTGACGGGAAGGGTGTGTGGCAGAATGGAAAGAGGAGGATGTCTGAAGAATGCCAGAAGCTGACTGTGTTGTCGACATCTGGCTTCGTCTCCGGCCCCCCTCCTCATCTTCTCCCGCTGCCTCCTCCCCTCCACCGCGTGCGGTCTTTGAACGAATGGACAGCCCTCGACTCCCTTTGCTTGTTGGTTCCAGGTTGGTTCTGGCCATGACACAGAACTTGACCAATCATGTATCTCGCCTCTTCAACCCGACCCCGGCAACAAAGAGCAGCCGCTGGATAGCGTCTAGAGTCTCCACGAATCAGGATCTCAAGTTATCCAAACGTCCCAGCGATGGTGGGGAATGCCAAGGCCAGCATTGTCCCGAATCGGACGAGACCCAAGGGGCAGCGGCTCCATCCGAACCCCCAGTCGTCTCCGCTCCCGTCGGGCTCGGCACCGGTCTACGGGTTGATTACATGAGCAAACGTGTGATAAGTTTCCGAGAAGGGAGACGTTGGCCTGATTGTGCCTAGCAAGGATACAGTGACGCGGCACGCCAGATCGATGAATCCTTCGCGCTGAAGATAATAAGTACAACGGCGAAGACAGGAGAAAACATCGTACAGAGAACCTGGTCCAGATAAAGTGATTCGATCACCAAATTCCCGAACTACAACAAGTTGAAGAGAAAAAAGCAGCTCAAGATGTCTGGAAAGTGGGACCCCCTCACTGATATGCCCAACCTCGAAGGTAAAGTGGTTGTTGTTACCGGTGGGAAGTATGTTGTGGACCCAACCGAATGAAAAGCAAGCAATTCTTTTGACACACCTGCAGTGCAGGCATTGGCTTGTCAACCGTCAAGTACCTCGCCCTTCGAGGTGCCAAGGTTTACTTCACAGCAAGATCGAAGGCCAAAGCCGACGAGACTCGCACAGTACTGGCGGCCGAAAATCCTGCGATAAATACCGCCAACCTCCACTGGCTCCCCTTGGACTTGGCAGACCTCAAGTCGGTCGCCTCCGCTGTTGAAGAGCTGAAGAGCAAGGAGACCAGGGTGGACATTCTTAGTGAGTCGTCGTTGTGTTTATTAAGAGTTGAGGGCAGAAATATGCTGATAGGATACCCCTCAAAGTAAACAATGCCGGTCTAGCCTCCGGCACAACGGAGACGATGGGTCCTGGGTGGGAATGGCACATGGGGGTCAAGTAAGTGCTCGTCAAACCCACGTGGACATGCTTGCTAATATTTCGTGCAACTAGCCACGTCGGGCACTTTGTTCTCACCAACGGCGTACTGCCGCTTCTCAAGGAAGCCACAAAGCAACCCGGGGCCGACGTCCGTATCATCACTCTCAGCTCCAACGTCAACTATGCCATGCTGCCATCAAACTACGGCTTCACCTTTGATTCCGCTTCTTTCTTGACGAAGCCTGTGCCTTATTACCCGTGGCAATGGCGCTATATCATTAGCCGTATTTTTGTGGTCGACATGATTCGCTACGCTGTCTCTAAGGTCGCCAATCTCCTTTTCGCCCAAGAGCTGCAGCGAATTCTGGATGAGCAAAGTCTCCCGATCCTGTCCATCTCAGTGCACCCCGGTGGCGTGGCCAGCCCCGGTAGCAAGGACATTGGAAACTCCCTCTTCTCCCTTGTTAGATCGGCGGCCTTCCTCACCGTCGACCAAGGCGCCATCACATCCGTCTTTGCGGCCACTGCCGCCGAGGTTCGCGAGAATGCAGACAAGTACAAGGGTAGGTACCTAGAGCCGTTTGGAAAGATCGTGACACCGAATCCGGTCGCCAAGAACGAGAAGCAGGTGAGGGGTATGTGGGAGCACACCACAGTCGAGGCGAACAAGTACCTGGCGACGCTCGGCCTCGCACCACTTCAAGAATGGTAGTCGCGACGAGATGATGGCAGACGAGGTTTGCCCAGGCTTCCATACGAATGTTCTCATCTATCCTATTCTCGATGCACGCAAATACTCGATCAATCAACAGAACACAGTAGTGTATCAAATTTGGTTCGAAGCCTTCAGGGGGCATGCGGTTACGGAGTATACAGGACCCGTTTCCAGGTGCATGGGATAGCGTTCTCCGAAGAGGTGTGAAGCCGGTTGATATCATCTCGAAGGCACCAACGCGCGCACCCACTCTTCAGAAATGAGGTTCAGCATCCTTTCAGAGCATCAAGAAAGTTGAGAAAGAAATAATGACGTTTAGCAGCTTCCAGTAATTATTACATGACGTTTCACCAAGGATGATCTCCCGCGATTCCTGCAATCTCACAGCAGGATGCATGTTTAGTGCCTGGGCCATCACAATATGCCACGGTGATCCCAATGTTAACTGCTTTCCAGGCCAGTGTCCCACTGCTCGCAGATGCCTGTATCCCACGTGTTGAGACTGCCAGTGATCACACATCGAGACGGTCCGGCCCCGTCAGGTGAGTCGGCAAAGGCAGAATTCTTCCTCAAGGCGTCAGTGCGCCGAGCATTAGTTTGCTCCCAGCCCGAGGCACTAGGTTGAAAATGGTGAGCTATGTTGGTCTAATTCGGGATTGCTAATTTTGTTCTGCCCGTGGCTCCTCTTGAAGAATTGGAGAGGGCGGTCTTGTGGCGGCCTCTTGTCAATTGGCGCCGAGATAAGCTGTGCCGTAATCTTCTTTTCATGTTCCGAACAGGAATCCTCATCGTCGTTTCTTCACTCGGAGACTGAATCGACGATGAAGTTGAGGGTGCGAAACGACCTACAAGATGGAAAACATGTTGTTTACATCTATCCGTACTCGTTGTTAAGATTTCCTCTTCCCGCACAAAGACCGAAGGGCCATAGCATATCGCGCTCCATAAACACGAGTCTGCACGTACACCCTCAAGCAAGCTATGAAGACTTTGCACGCTGTAGTGCCTTGGAAGTCGCTGCTAGCTCCCGCCCATTGATGCGGCACTCGGTGAGGTCTCTTTTTGATCTGCTGTTCTTTCGCGTGGCGCCGAAGGGGAGGAGGCGCAAAACGACACTCGTGAAACCATGGTGGCTTGTCGATGCTCATGACAACGGCCGTGATGCATGGGCATAGAATACTTTCGGGTCTGTGTAGAAAAGTCAATGGCCTCCCGCCACGCGACGCGCTTTCGTCGTGATGTTTGATGGTCTTCTTTTCCGCAAAAAATTGTTCTTCTTTCTTCGCGCCCAGCGCTTTTCAGTTCTTTGCTGTCGACATTGAGTGTCGACATGATTCATCAATAACATTTTCTACGCCTTTTCGAGTTCTATACGTCAAACATGAATAGCGAACTCGCCAACGGGTCGGATCTGCAGGTCGTCAGAACGGGAGGTGGTACCGGTGATAAGAGGAGTTTGGTGACGGTGGTTTGGGCGGTCAACCTCACGGCTTTCGTCCTCGTCGGAATAATAGTGCCTTTGCGGATTATCGTTCGCTGCACTGTAACACGGAATTTCTTCAGCGACGATGTACTTGTTATCATTTCTGCCCTCTTCACTTTTGCAGTATGCGCACTGCTTCCTATAGGTATGTTCTCATCCGTCAGAGATAAAATCAAGTCTGTTACTTACAAAGATGCCAGCGACCGACCTAGGACTTGGTCAGCACTCCTGGAATCTCGATGCTGAATTCCTTCCTGATAATACCAAGAGTTTACTCCAGGTATGGACCGTGAAGCGAACGCACTAGGAAGACAATCTCTGTGGGAAAGAAATGACTGACCGGCCTTGTAGCTCATCTTCATTGCTAATACTTTGTATCCTTGCGCAATCGCGTTCACTCGTCTCTCAGCCATCAGCTCTTTTCTCAGACTCATAACACATAAAAGCGCTCGCTGGATCATGTATGGTGCAGCGTTCGTCACGGGGGGGTTCTGCTTGGCATCCGTGTTTGCCGTCATCTTCCAATGCAAGCCCATCACGGCGGCATGGGATTCGTCGACCGGCAACGCTACTTGCTACCCTTTTATTGACTTTCTTCATGCCAGCGCGGCGTTGAACATTGCAATCGACATGCTGCTGTGCACCGTGCCCTTGCCGTATATATGGAACATGAAAATGACAACGGGCAAGAAAGTTCTGCTCACGATTCTCTTTGCCTTTTCTGGACTGTGAGTTTTAATAGGATAGTGTTGGACGGAGAGGAACGTTTGAACTAACAAGAGACTCAGCTCATGTGCTGCGGCAATCCTCAAGCTTGTCAACCTAGAGCCTCTGAACGACTCTGACTTGCCCTGTAAGTTTTTCTTGCATCCCAAAATAGAGAGAATTCAGACATTGACCACTGTCACAGACAACTGGGTCTCCTGGGTGCTCTGTTCTATCGCAGAGTGCACCATCGGCATCGTCTGCATGTCAATACCGCCGATCATTCCTCTCTTCACCAAGTGCTCCTGCAACAAGCCGCCGACGCCTCGAAAGGAAAGAAGCAAGTCGTTGCGGTATACCTTGTTTGCTGAAAAGCCAACCTTCAGCCGTGCTGTGGCACCGCGAGTCATAAGGCCGATGGCAACACCGTGGAAGGATCAACCACTCGAGAGGACCGTCAACCCGGACTTCAAGCCAGATTTCCACTGGCTCAGACTGGAGCAGCAAGAGTATGGACGTTGTTGGGACAGAACGCCTCAGTCTACTAAGGTGGATCAGGTTCTTGGGATTGCGTTGTAGAAAGTTTCTGCTATTACCATGCGTCACTTTCGTTTATTACAGTTTCGAGATATTCAGCGAATGAGTTCGAGAGATTCCCACATAGACGTACGAATATATCCAGATTGGTGAACGGATAAAAGACTGTTGCGAACGGACTTGGTATAAAACAAGACATCCATCAACATCGATCTATCGATCGAATATCACAAGTGCCATCGTACAGTAACCTGAGTCGGTAAGTAATTTGTGATCAGGGCCGTGCAGTATTTCTAATCCACCCGAGACCACTGGGTTATCAACTGCCGAGCCGCAATAGGGGGCAGACTTCACCGAAGATCTCCCATATCGACTCGCACGCCCGTCAACCAGCCAGCTGATGATGGTCCTGGCACCGGAGCATCGCCGGTGCTCAAAATCATATCGCATATGATTGGGTGAGTGTCGTTGTAGCCAATGGGGATTCCATCCGCGACCGGCGGCCGCTGGTATTCAAGAGTACGTAGGCAGTCACAACTCCGCCTTATATCCCCGGGGCTGGGTCTTGAAGTCGTCCGTCCACGACTATACGGTCAAAGCTTTTGAAACCCAAGCACCTGCCATGGGGTGATCTTCGAAGCTTCTTCGGAATCCACGGGAGCCAGCAAAGATCCGGGTGTGGTCTGGACTCATGTCGACATGGTCTCATGCCTGTCCCGTTTGCTCGTGGTCGAACCATCCGGTGGTCGAGGCGGTTCAAAGCCGGGAGAAGGGCTGACAGCTATGGTGTGTTTGCTACTGACTCTTGTAAGATTGCGGATCCGCGGGCCCCGTTTCAAGCTGTCTGGGAGGATTTGACAGACGGACTAGGTATGCGGCAATGAGGATCTCGAACTGCACAGATATCCGTGGCATTTTCCATGGAGGCGACCTCGGAAGTCGGAGCATGAAAGCTCTCACTGCCACTTAGACTAACATATCTCGTCCCCGTGACCCAATAAATACGAGGAGTAATTAGAATGATGTGCCGGTGTCAACTAACTAGATATGATTTGGTATTCGAGGCATCATACTAACATTAGTTCGAGACAGATCTCTCACAATGCGACTTTGGAATGAAATGCTGTACACGTAAAGCCGGAAGAAATTCCGCCACCTACCAGGAACCCGAGCCTTCAATGGAGATCTAATACGATCTAGCAGGGAAGAGACTCGTAAGTACGGGTTCGACCTTCGGAAAACCGATATTTAGGTTGATCTAAAAGAGCCTAGCCTTGCACTACAAACCAACTGACAGAGGCGAAAGCTATCCGTACGGTCGTACCAAGTGCTTTTCCTGGGGTTTTCTGAAACTACCAAACTCAGCTCTCCACCTCGGGCGACGTCCCTGCTTCATTCCATCTACTCCGTACGCCGTGGGCAGCAGGGCCAGACGATGGCACGAACACCACATCAAGCAACAAGGGGAACACACGGGATAAGGAACTAGGGCCCGCGTCTATCTCAGCCCCATCAAAAGCCCCAGCCGACTCCGAAGAGCCGTCAACCTGGTATCCGAACCTCAAATCATGACGTGCAGCGGCGACACAGCCAGGCAGCATCCAAGGACGACTCAGAAAAGTGCTGCCACTTCGAATCAACACGATCCGAATCGAAACTCAAAATCCATAAAAGGTCACACCAACTTCGGCTGCAGTTGTTGCCCGCGCCCGTCCGCCACCTGGCTCCATCACCTCTCCCGTTCTAGCGCGTGGGCTTAAAGAGCAGCAAATCGAGTAGAATAACTAGGCAAGGAAGCCATTGCCACCAGAACCAGAATCTCCGGCACTGACTGCCCAGGCGTCGTCTGACCCAAGCGCCGGGAAAATGCTACTTCTGCGGAGTTAGCGCCTGTATAGCGCCGGCGACCATTGGAACAGAGTTCGCCCGTGGTTTGATATGTTCATTCCCAAGTTATTTAAAGGGGGTAAAATCTGCCGATTAGGAATCAACACTGAACCAATCCTGCGCGCCGTGACGCTAGAATTCGCTTGGAATCTACGTTTAAGGGTTCTAGAAAGGAAGCTGAATGCAAGTGGAAAGGTAGAAAACCTTCGCCCTCGGTTACAACGTACCTTGAGACATTGGATCTCTATGGAATGGATGCTGTCTTACTGCATCTTTGTGTTCATTTGGAAACTGCCGACACCATCTCCTGTTGATTCAACTCGGTCAGTCGGGCAGTGCCGGCCTCGCTCGCATCCTCTTCTAACCACATCCCCAAACACGAAGTGAAGTCATGACTTTGCCTAATTAACCCCCCGTCGCGAGTCATTGGACAGGCTGACAATTCGACGTCCGGTCAGACCTCTTCAGAGGATTTAGCCTGCCTTTATCCGCTCCGCTACCCGACATGGGAACAATTTAGTGTCCGTCCAAAGGTGTGGACGCACCCAGTGAGCAACGAGCTGCCCCTGAGGCGCCCGAGCGGCATCAGATTCGCCGACAGGTAGCGTCCGAATTTCTCTGTGGCTGGAACTCGCTGTCTCTCACCCTCCCTCTCATGTCTGTACTGTCTGTCCTTCTGTGTCTGCTCATCTCTCGAACGAATATGGCCAAAGGGTGGTGGGGGGCTTCATAGGCGAGGGACCCCCTTTTGGCATGTCGCTGATCGCAAGTTTCCCATCCCCGCACTGACAGGGCCTAAAATGTGATAAAGCTCCTAAAGAGTGGTCCTTTCATCGGGGAGGTCTTCCCGATTCATCGCCCCCAACGCGACCCTACCAACTCGGCCGTACGACGCCCTTTCGGCTTAGCTTCCAGCCATTCTAGGTATTGTATTCGCTGCTTGCTCTTTCTTCAGCAAGAAGCTCTAGCTGATCCAAGAGGGTTTGGTAGATCTTAAGTGACAATCTCACACAAGTTACATAATAGTAAGAAGTACGGGAGGGCGTTCGGCGCCGGCCTACACAGCCACTACCATTGTACGGCTCTACTAAACGACTTAGAGTGTTTCTAGACGCATTGACAGTCCTTCTTCTGGTCCAAACTATCGTCGGCCAGGGTTCATGCAGAAGCGTGTGTCAGGAAAAGCCCACCCGCCATGTGGGTTCCCCTTGCACCATGCTTCACGTACTTCGTACCTTCTTTTTTTCTCCTTCCTGCAGCGGGCAGCAGTTCTGACCCCTCGGTGGACTAGCCCGCTTTTGCTCTTTTCGCCCGGAAGTCTGCCGCGTCGACGCAGAGACAAGCGCAGGTATCTGTGGGTGTGGTGGGTGTGTCACTGTGGGTTGGCCATGGTGAAAGATGGGCTCGCGCACTCGCGCGATAGAGGTCTTGGCCACCGGGTGGGATTCGAGGAACTGTGAGTGGGAGAGGGGAAGGGGTCCAATGCTGCCCACTGCGTAGCCTTCTTAATTCGTTCCAGTCTCTTTTTCTCATAGAAGGAGGTAGGTCGGATAAAGGGCCTTGCTTCATATTAAAGAAGACCGGCGGGTCGCACAAACATCCTGGAGAATGGAGATGCCCTTTTCCTTCCCCCTTCGCTTCTTCGATTGCTACTGGCTTTTTCCTGGGTTTAATTACTTGTTTCCCTTCATGATTCCCCCCAGGGTATCTAGGAGATGACCACATATCCGAGGCGGTATGGCCGGCGCTCGCTATTACTGCTCCTACTGTGGTGTATTGCTTCGGTAGCTGAGGCTCAGAGCGTCGCCGGCCTGCTCACACAAATCCCTAATTGCGCAGTAAGTCAACACCAACGTCAAGTTTCTGTCGTTTGCTCAACTCTGTTGTTTGCTTTTTGTACTTGCATGCCCTTGCATTCCCGGCATGGGGCCTTGTCAAATATTCTCCGGGCCGTATGGAGTACAGTAGGGCTGACTTGTCATGTTTGTTGCGATAGCTTCCATGCATTACACAAGGTCTACAAGAGGGCAACTGCAGCTTGGCATCGGTTGCGATTGTGACCGAATGTCTCTGTCCCAATATCAAACTGCAGTCAGATTTGTCAACGTGTGTGCAACTCAAATGTCACCTCGAAGACCAAGCTCGTAGGTTTTCTGCAAGTATCGACACGATATTCGCATACTGATGACTGCCAGGCGCCGCCAAGCTCGAGACAAGTCTTTGCGATGCGTATCCCAAAGAGTCTAGGAGTAATGAAGTCAAGACTATCGCCATCGCGCTGTCAGTCATCACATTTCCCGTTGTTGCGTTGCGGTGCATATCAAGATGGAAGATCACCAACAAGTTGTGGTGGGATGACTGGACAGCCATCTTCGCAACAGTGAGTGAACTCTTCGCAACACCAAAGACGAAAGCTGACGAGAAATCAGATGTTGCTAGCCGGCTTGGCCGGCATCGAAATTGCGAGTGCCGACCTAGGATTCGGAACTCACTACTGGAACATTGAACTCGATGCTGGAACGAAACTACTCAAGCTTTTCTACGCCGTTCAGCAACTCTACATCATGATTCAAGTCTTCGCCAAAATCTCGATCCTGTTGTTCTTCTCCCGAATTTTCCCGGCAAAGTGGTTCCAGCTCACCGTCCGCTACTTTATCATGTTTTTGCTGCTCCACGGGCTGATATTCCTTCTGGTTATCGTGTTCCAATGCACGCCAGTCTCTTCGGTCTGGGACAGAAGCAACCCAAACCGGACATGCCTCAACGTGACCGCCATTGGATACGCCGGAGCAGTCTTCAGTATTGTGGAAGACTTGGTGATCTTGGTTCTGCCTATCCCCGAGTTGGTGAAGCTCCAGCTCAATATAAGGAAGAAAATTGCGCTGGGCTTCATGTTCAGCCTTGGCTCATTGTAAGTATTTCTTTACAGCCATATTGGTCTGTCGTTATCGACGGTTGTGACTAACATAGTTCGCAGTGCCTGTATCACAACTATGGTTCGCTTGAAATATCTCGTCATGTTCTCGAGCACTTTCGATACTACGTGGGACAACGTCGACATTGTCATATGGTCCATCATCGAGGAATTCTGCGCCATCCTCTGCGCAAGTCTTCCAGCACTCCGGCCTTTGCTTCAAAAGGTCCCGCAACTCTTCTCCAGCAACAAGACCAACACCAAAGATCAAAGCTTAGGGACGGTAAACTCAAGACGCTCTATGCTCAATATTGGAAAGGACAAGTTCCACGAAATTCCCGAGACGCCGTCAATGGCTTCAGAACTACCACCCACACCAATCGATCTTGCAGACGAGATGGCGGCAAAGGCCGACGGGAAGCGTCAAGTCCTCATCACCAAGGATGTCAAGGTCAACGTAGCCAATTTTGAGCTGCAAAATGTCAAGTCTGGCAGGAAATGGCAAAAGAACGAAAATGGGAGGTTCTAATTGGTCAAGGAGGCAGATAGGAAGAGAATCGAAAGTATTCAGCGTTATGGATAAACGTTTTTTTGTATTACATTGGCATTAAAGCGACGGCGAACTTGGAAACTTGATTTGGGAGCGGCGGAATACCAATACCCAGAATACCATTTTGTTTCAGCAAGGGTATAGAACACGATCAAACTTGGGATGTGTGTATAATGGAACGAGTAATGAGCAGATCAGCCGTCGCGCGCTTTGTCCAACTCCTGCGTCTCTCGTGTCTCTGCCCTCTGCTCCTCCGTAACCAAGTCCCAGTCCTCATCCAACTGCCGACGATATTCTGCCGCTGCCAAGCCAGTGGTGACCACCAGATCGAGGTCGAGATCTGCGAGAGCGGCATGCAGCTCGAACCCGGGCCCCCGCCCGGCCTTGCTCATCGTGTTTGTATGACTTGCAGGTGCAGGTCGGCTCCCGCCTTCTCCACTCCCTCTCGAACTGTGTCCTTCTTCTTCTTCTCCTCTGGGGCCAGCATTCACCACGTGCAGCCTCGGACGGAAAAAAGCTAGAGTTTTGCCGTTGAAATCGATGAGCTTCATGCCTTTGCCGTGCTTGCCCAGATCCTCCCACAGCATCTCGCCCACGCCCAGGAAGCGGAAGCTGAGAGTACTAGACAGGGGGTGCTTGCGTGCCACCTTGAACTTGACACCTCGGACGGTAGCCTCTACCCTCGAGGGTAGTGTGCGGAGTTTGATAGCGGCGATGGGGCGGTGTTCTGCGGAGATGGCGTCGCAGTTTACTCGCCGGATTTCCATTTTGGTCATTTTGGTGTTATGACTGATTGTGTATACTGGGATGAGACACTCTTTGTGTTTGAGCAAGTTGACAACGATAGCATCCTCGTTGCCTCTACTGAGGACAAGGATGTGTCGCGGCTCTGGTGGCATTTCCATAAGGTATGTGAGGAACTAGCTCAGAAGAGACGAGCAGGGCTGGTAAATTCTCAGGTTTCCTACATTAATATCAAGTTTCATCTGCTGGGAAGACGTTGAGGAAATGTATTCCGCGGGTTTCTTGTATGTTCGTTGACGTATGCCAAAGTTTCCCAAGGTTACTCAGCAAGACTCTCAGCAAGACTATCTATGGGCGGCATCCCACGGTGCTCTGAAAGTACATAGACCGAAGACGGGATGGAGAAGGCCATAGAAGGTGGTTCATCTATGAATCTCGGGCGCAATGGTGAGACGGATGGGCGAACCAAAGTGTCAGATCCATGAGGGGAGCTGAAGCTGCCACACTTGGCATCTAAAACCAAGCCAAGGCGCCCGTCTCCTATCGCTCGATACGCCGCGGCGGCTATGCTGTGTACCTTTCTCCGATGACGTATGCCTCAATATTCCTCTGGTAGAAGCTGATGTGCCGACGACGGGAAAATCCCCAGTATCCCACATACGGCCAAGCTCGGGCATTTTGGCAGCGATTTAAGGTTTCGGCGAGGGCGGGGCGATCGGAGGTGGAGTCGCTTTGCAGTTCACCGTCAGGGACAAGCCGCGATGCCGGTTCTACTGGGGGAGGGAATCTCGATACGACGGGCGCATCCGCGTGTGACCGGAGACTTAATCGATCTTGTTCCTCTCTAAAGCTTGACTGACGTATGGCTGGGTATCAGAAATGGGCGTGTCTAGCCGAGACCAGCCCATTGTCGCGTGTTACTGCAAGGAACGCATGGTTTGGTTAATCAATGGTTCCGCTGAAGGAACTCTCTTCTTCGATCGTGATCGAAGACATGTCGAACCTGCTGAAGCTTTGGAAGAATGTGAAGATGTGTCAAAATGGAGATATGAATGAAGGAAAGAAAGAAGAGAATGTGGTCAAGTCCCATATTATCCATCAAAGTTGCATCAATGATGAGTATGCACATAAGAAATAAATGCAACACTCATCTGGCCATTCGGAAAGGCGAGCAGTAAATGCATCTATGCATCTAAGCAGCTATGACGATGGTGGGGCTAATTCCATAGAAGCCTGGAAGGAGCTCCCCGAGGTCGTTCCTTCCTGCAGCAATGGCACCGTGCTTTTTGGGGAGGTACCTTCCGTCAGCAGCAGGAGCAGCAGGAGCAGCAGCAGCAGCAGTGACAGGAGCAACGTGGACGGGCAACCGGGAAGCTTTGCCCGCACCCAACGACCATCACCACCCGACATCACGATCCTTTGACAAACTTGGGCGTGCGGCTCTTCACACCACATCCTTGTTAAAACACAATTCAAAGCTGCGACACCGACACCCGGTCTCATGAATCTTTGACGCAAACCTCCCCCACTGGCCATGAATTGACCTGCAAGTCAAGATGCCTCCCCCCGAGTTCCGCCCCCTCCTTATTCCTCAAAACCGCAAGCTTCGTCATCTTCGAGGCATCTACCTGCGAAACCTGAGCTTCATTCGCCCTCGAGGCCACACCATTGATGATACTGCTCTGAACAAGACATCCTCGAAGCTCGAATCTCTTCGCGACACTCCTCAGCTCCAACATGCTCTCTCCAGCGACAATCTGCGACCCAAAGCGCTGCGCCGCCGCAGCACTGCTCTGGCCCAAGCTACACCAATCACGAGACAGCGCATGCTACAGTTGACCATCGACGGTAGGGCCGCCGATGTCTTCTTCTCGCTGCATTGCGAAGGCGAAGATGAGCCAGTCTATATCAGTGAAATGCAGGAGCATGCGACGGTATGTCAAATTCCAATCCTTGTGTTCCACAGCCGGACTGACAAGGCGACCAACAGAACTTCAACTTCCAATTCTTCGATCTCAACCACCATGGCCCCTCTGTCACCCGCTCCCCGGTCATGACGATCAAGATCTGGGCGAAGCGAACAGCATGGACTTTGCTGCTTCAAGATACAATCGATCTCCGAAGTCTCCATTTCATCGGCAGCCTCCAGAATCGCAAATTCCCGCCCAACGGCCTCATCTTCCACCTTGCCGACGGTATATACTCGCTCGATGTCCCGGCCAAGCCCACGCACCCGAAGGAGCTGCCACCCCTCCACACATCTTCTTACAACGCTCTGATGAAGCTCGCGACTCTGGATAACTCTATCCAGGACGCCATTGCGACACAGGAGCAGCTCACATCCCAAATCAACGACATCCTAGATGAGACCGCGCACAACGAGACACCAGCCGCCGAGGAGAAGGTGAAGCTGGCCAACAAATACGTGGCCCAAGAGCTGCGATCCTTGAAGGCAGCCGAAAAGCGGCGAGAGGAGCTACGCGAGTCTCTCAAGTCGCGTCGAGAGGCGATTGCCCAAGGCCGCGCCCTCCAAGATAAGCTGGCAAAGGATATTGTCGACGCCACAGAGCACCTATCGGCATCTAAAGAAGTTCTTGCCAAGACCAAGGAGACGATTCGCGGTCAGCGACGCCGCATTTGCGCAGACCTCGGCAACATCTACCAGATCACGCCCTGCCCCACGAGTGCTCCCCTCTCTTTCCAGATCGCGGGCCTGCCCCTTCCAAATACAAGCTACGACAGCGCCACTTCACGCGGCCCCGATGACGACCTTCTCTCCGCCGCTCTGGGCCATGTTGCTGCTCTGACCAATGCGCTGCAATACTACCTGTCTGTGCCGCTTCCATACCCAATCACGCCTTTCGGCTCACGGTCCCATATTCGCGACGATATATCACTGCTTACCGATCTGAACTCGGTGCAGGCGGCTCGACAGCGCGATTTCCCCCTGTACCTCCCGCGAGGTGGGTCGACCGCGGCCCAGTATCGCTTCGACTACGGTTGGTTCATTCTCAACAAAAATATTGAGGCACTCTGTGCCAGCCAAGGGTTGAAAGTCGTCGACATACGTCATACGTTACCCAACCTCAAGTATCTCCTGTACGTGTGCAGCGCCGGCACCGAAGAAGTTCCCGAGCGTAAGCGAGGCGGCGTCCGTGGTCTCTGGGCGGGACGGTTTAAAGGTCGCATCCCTTCGTCGGTGGCAGGCGTTGGCGATGAAGACTCGAGCAGCGTCGGCGGCAGTCGCCGTGGCAGCACCGACAGCGAGGTGCTCAGCCGGCAGCGTGATGAGCTCAGGAAGGCCATGACCGTTCGTGACGGTGCGAATTCCCCTGTCGACTATAACTTCACTCACGGGAATGGTGGGTCTGCGGGCCTCCCATTCGATGAGTTCAAAGTTTCGCTGAGAACCAAGGGCATGAGAGAAAACGCTGGGAACTGATGGCAGCCGTTGCCAGAAAATTCAGGATGGTTCAACGTTGGTCGAATTACGTGGTTTCATTATTTGAGATACCCCGGCGATTCGTCGCCGCCATAATAAAATTGCTAATGCTGGAATCAATCGTATCGAACAACATTCGGTGGGAAACGTCTCCATGCCCCCAATGCCCCAACTGGAAAAAAGTACATGTAGCAACACCGTGAACAACATGCGTAGAAATACGCCATATGCTCCCCTCAACGCCGTGAAACACCAAATAACACAACCCGACACCATCCTTCCGTCATGGCAATTACAGAGACCGCCAGAGACGACCGAGCTGCCACTAACGCTCCGTCGGCACAAACTTGACGCTCTTCCTCCTCTCGCGCTCGCCGGGTCCAGTCCTGCTCCCCGGGCTTGAACTCAGTATCCCTGACGTAGGCGTACCGTTCGCCAACGCCTCGCGAACGCTCTCCACCGCACGACTCTGCGGCACTTCGACGCTGTCGCCGCGGACATTGGGCGGGATCACAGGACTCCGTCCCCCTTCGGCTTTACCCCCTCCACCGACGCCGCCAACCAAGCCGCCCCCGCCGATGCGTACTTTCTCGACAGCTGCACGACCAAGCTCGTCTGAGCGCGTCGTCGACTTCTCATCCCGCCATTTGCCGGGAAGACACGCGTGTCCGCAACCGTCGAGGGGACAACACCCGTCGCTGAGCTCGTAGCTGCCGTCGTCCGAGGGCGCGTGCCAATCTTGAAGACAGGTCGCGTGACCGCCGTGTGCGCAGCCGGGACAGTACCACCATATGCTCATCACCGGGTCGGTTGGCGCCGGGGCGGCGGAGACGCCTTCGGCGAGGGAGAGCATCGTGGCTGTGGTCTCGCGGTGGCCGCATACGGCGCAAGGGGCCATTGTTGTTCGGCAGCGGTCGCATTTCCACAGGGCCCTGGAGCCGAGAGACGGGTCTAGTTCTCGCGGCTTGTGGCAGCTAGGACAGATGAAACCGCCCTTGACGCCTTGTTGAGCGGGGCCGAAAATGGATGTGTAGTTCTCGCCCCAATCTGGAATACCTTCGGGCCAGCCCTTGATACAGAGCTTGCGGAGGAGGGCAGCTTCGATGAAGAGCTTCATTCCTGTCAGACGTGAGTGGTGTTGCCGGAGGATGGAGGATGCGCGATGGGGGTCGATGACGGATTCGGGCACAAGGGGCTTCAGCAGTAGGACCATGGCGGAGGCGTTGAGTGCTGATGTCCGTGTTTCAAAATCCAGAGCGCGAGACAGGAGGGTGTACGGGTTTAGCGGCGGTGAGCGGTCCTCCTCTGGGTTCGATGATAAAGGATGTGGGTATGATGGGTCCTCCGGCCATGGGAGGTAGTCGGACTCGAGAATATTCGGTGTTGTGTCGTGTTGAGGGGCCGTGGCGATCCTCGGAGGGCTCGACGCAGCAACACCGACGTGAAGAGGTGCATGGTCTTCGTAGGTTGCAGGTAGTGATCCCAGCTGTGAATGTGTCGACGGTTCATCCGTAGCTGTATCAGAAGCCATGGTCGTCTGAGAAATCATAAAGATTTCTTCTGGAGATTCTTTGGGTATACTCTCGCCAGGACCATGCAGCGACGCCAGGGCACCATGTTCTGGAGAGTCCTCGATTTCTTTGCCACGGATGCGGCTTTCATATTCGCCCTGCTCTTTAGCATTCCTTTGATGTGCAAGCTGAGCGGGATAGCTAGTGATGGAGTGAGCCGACGCTGATGTACCCCCTTCGGAGGATGATGCCAGCCCAGAAGTCTGTCGGCTGCTCTCGGACATGGAAAACATTTGAGAAAAGCCATCAGAGTCATGTCGCAACGGGCGTCGACTATTCGGCGTGCGGGGGCCATAGTCCAAGGGCTTCTGCTCCTTTTTCTTTGGCTCGGGCACATCTATCGCTTGAGACAGTGCGTCAGTATCATAGAAGTCGTATCCCTCTGTGATGGAGGCCTGCGTCTGATCGCTTTCATGACTTGTAGTAGACAAAGGAACCGAGTCCAGCCGTCTCCTTGGACTTATGTTGAACGTACTGTGGGCAGCGGGGGGCAAAGCAAAGCTATCCAACTCTTTGACCGGCGGCAGCTGAGCTTCCTCAAACTGGTCCGCATTTTCCTCGTTGATGGCCCTCGCAATTGGGGTTGCAACATTGGATGTGCTTTCAATCTCTTCGGAGAGCAAGGACCGCGGCCCCAAAGACTTGCTGTCTATGCCATTGGATGTAAGAGCTGACGGCCGTCGAGGGGTTTCTTCCCCATTCATCTCCACAACAACATCCAATGCTCTCGGTACCCTGAGCTTGGGTACATCTTTGCCTTTGGAAATGGACCGCCTCTTCTGGAATCGCCCAAGTCGCGTCTCGAGGTGGAATTGCGCTCTTCTGCTCAACAAGAGGTTCATTGAGTAAGCCAGAATCCGCCATGTCTGTGCTAGGCGGAACAGATTGACGTGTTCTGCAGCGCGTGCGTATTTCTCCATAATGCCAGAGATTCTTTGCGCTAGTGGTTTCGCTCCATCGACAAACGGGAGGTCTTTGTCCAGAGTCTCAAGATAGTAGCTGGAAAGATATTGATAAACATCGACTCTTGCTGCTGCAGGCACATGACCAACAGCCATAGACTGCTGAGTCTTGTAAGTGCCTGTGACTTTGATGGCTTGCTCAAGACCCAGAACGAGATCGTCGCCTAGGCCTGGCCCTGACGGAGGGGTGGTGCTGAGGACGGGGATGGAGCGCAGACTGTGCCTGCGTTTCCTGCTCACTCGCCGACGAGGCCCTAAAAAGCTGCCGACGACATCTTCTTCAGAATCACTGCGACTGATGCTCAGCATCGGTGTCGTCGGACTTGAGCTGTAGGATGTTCGTGGAGGCACGACGCTTGGCTGATGATGGACGATGGGAGGTCGTGGGCGGTCATGTAGTCGCTCGTCGAGGAACATGACGGCATCGCCTCTAGCAGAGAGTGCCATCGTCGACACAGATTGCCTATCGAGGACTTTCGGGGCAAATGCTACATCGCATTGGTTGAAAAAGCCGTCGTGGCCGACGGTCCAGAGAAGGTCCTGGTTCTGCCACAACAGACCTGAGGGGGAGATCTCGAAGCGCTCAATCTCCTTGTATGGCATCGATGGCCTGGCCAAGTCCCAAATGTGTACGGCGTTGATACCGTATCGCTTGTGGCTGCCGTCGTCGTAAGAGACAGCAACCTGAGCGGCGCGTTTTCCCTGGGCGCTGGCAGACCAAAGACCAGGCCGCCACGCCACCGCAGATACAGAGGAGGGTGTGTAGATGACCCATCGAGGCTTTTGACGTTTATCAGCATTCTTGGACATATCCCATACAGCGCATTTGCTGTCCCAGCCGCCGC
Source organism: Colletotrichum tamarilloi (assembly GCF_030869305.1). Taxonomy (NCBI): domain Eukaryota; kingdom Fungi; phylum Ascomycota; class Sordariomycetes; order Glomerellales; family Glomerellaceae; genus Colletotrichum; species Colletotrichum tamarilloi. The sequence goes on from NW_026849461.1 coordinate 119,391, forward strand.
TGATCAGATGGTTGCCATCCGGATGCCACGAGATGGAGGCGCAGGCCTTGTCATGCGCAGGGATCTTGAGCAATGGCTGAGCAATCTTGCGTACGTCCCACTTGAGCACGACGCCAGACTCGGTGCCACAGGCAAAGTAGAAGCCATCTTTGGGTGACCATTTGACCTGCCGGACTCCGTCCGCATTGCACTTGTATGCCCCTCGAGGGCTGTAGGTGAGCCCCCCTGACCTGCTTTGTACTGGCGCGCGAATGTCGAAATACCGCACCAGACCATCCTGACTCCCGGAGAGTAAGGTGGTTTGCCTATGAGGGTTGATGTCGAGACTGTTGACCTGTCGCGAATCCTCCCTCGTCTGAACGAACTCGAGCGCAGCGCCGCCGGTCGCAATCCTCGAAAGGTCGTAGGAGAAGATCTTGCCGTTGGCACAGGCAGTGAAGATGGTGGCGTCGCCATGCCATTTGACGTCTCGAATGGAGAGTTGGTCTGCCGTCAGAGAGCTCGATGCGCCCTTGCTCGAGGCGGAATTGATAGCGGCGCGGAGGTCGGTGCCTTCGCTGACGGACAGGCCGTCGAAGAGGATAGTCTTGAGAACATGTCTACCGGCGATGACAGCAGCTCGGTGATCGGTGGAGGTATCGAGGCATAGAATGGGGGCGCCGGCAGGGTAGACGACGTTCTGGGAGGCACTGGGTCTGTAGGAGGCCTGGTATTGCGGCGCACTGGTGATGCCGATGGAGTGGGTGTCGGTGCTGCTTTCGGCAGTTACTTTGCCGAGGAGTTTTCTCATGATCTTGTTTTCGCGGCTATACATGGAGCTCGCACGGCGCCATTGGCAGCGCCGTTATAATGTGGTCGGTATGCCGAGGGCTTATTCGGGTGGTGAATGTGATGCGATGGTAATGAGTCGAGTCGCACCTCCCGTAGAAGCGGCGACAGCGACTGGCAGGTAATCGGGCACTTTGGCAGGTGCGAAGCTCGGCGCGTCCAAGCTCAACCGAAGTCGTCGATAAGAAGATTACGATAAGAGGGGTGGAATTTATCGATAAGATTAGATAAGTAATCATGGTGGGGTCTCCTTTTGCCTCCAGCTTCCATTGCTCTCCTTTGGTTCATCACCATCCAAAACTCCATTATCAACTATCGCCTCTTTGGCTTCTAGCCCTGCGCCCTATCCCTATGAAAAACGTACGGTCACATACTTCGACAGGAAAGACCAATTGCCGGCCATGACTATGCAATGACAATCGGTACAAACGAGACAGTGGCTGGCTTGCTTGCGAACTCGCTCACCAGACCCCACCACTTGGATCGAATTACATCTAGACAATGACATGATTTCCTCGATTCCCGGAACTTCGCCTTCTTCGAACAAATATATAGTCTCGAAACTTTATTTGCGATACCTTTAGAGCGATTCTTCGTATCAAGTCATCCGCCATCAATCTCATAACTCATCGTCTTGGTCACACGTCGCTCAGAGGAGTTGATCTGCCCTCAACGTTCCATGTTGCCATCGTCCCTTACACAGGGAATTCTCTCGATAACAGCCGCGATGCAACATCGTACAGCCCACGCTACTTCAAATACGGGAACGCCAGACACTACTACTGAGTCACCCGCGATTGCTGTCGTCGCCACCAACTATTACGCCACCAACTATTAGGTGCGTTGAGAATCAGGCAGGTCACCTCAGCATGTAGCTGCCAGCTGTCTCGTCATGCTCTCCGAGGCCTCATTCTTTTGGACTTCTCGACTCTCCCTCTCGGAGCTCTCGCTGGCTGGAATGTCCTGGTCCTCCCCGCCTCTCTTGCCCGCCGCCGTTCTCCCCTGTCAAGCGTCAGCAAAGTGTATGATCAAGGACGATTGTCAGATTCTACTCACAAAAGCTGGTACAGCTCTTCAGTCTCCAGGTCTGATATGGCTGAGTCCGAACCACGACGTTCATATCCCACCTCGATGGGCCCTTGTGGTACGGATACTGCGGGCGACGGCACTGCAGGTGCTGCAGGGATATCGACTTCCCTATGGCTGCTGACCTCGGGAGGTGTGGGCGAATTTGAAGTCAATACTGCATTTTCCGATAGCCTGGGCACACTCAATTCGAAGCCTGGGTCTTGCTCGTTGTCTTTCGAAGCAAGTTCCCACATCTGATACGCTAGTACTTCGTGGGGGTGGACTGAGGACAAGTAATGCGTCAATGGCTGCTCCGCTTTGGCATCTTCGGTGCCTTCGGTAGTCCCGAAAGGCGACGTGCTACGCTCGATCTGTTCATACACTCCAGGTACTCTTCTCTTCCCAAGAATTACCGATCCGCAGTCGGAAGAGTTCGCGTCGCGCCCGTCATCGTTGTCAGGAGGCAGCCATAGCGCCCGTCTCTCATGCGATTGAGGGCATGCCAAGTACGATTCCAACGGCCCAGCGGTAGGTGGTGTTTTTGACGCCAAGCTACCAGACGATGAAGCCTCAGGCGTTGCTGGAGTTCCAGGCCGCGACCGCGCTGCTCGTACTGTCTCGTCATGTTGCAAGTGTATACTCTTGGCAGTGCTTCCATTGACATCCACGATAGACTCAGGAGATGGGGCGGATGACCGACGAAAAGCTTGTTTTGGGAGCTCGATCTCTGGGCTGTTTTCGATTAGAACACATTTCTCGTTTCGCCGAGCAGAGAGAACGTTACCGGAACACACTGTTCTCCTCTATCCTCGGTTCTAAGCTGATGCTGGATCCGCCGGGTGATCTCGATCCATCGCGACAGAAGCCAAGCACGTTGACCTCCGGGCTCATGCCGCCGATACCATGATATTCGATGTTCTCCAAGTCGGGATAGGAACCGAAATTCGTTATGGTCATCCTGCAGGACGAATACACCACACTACCAAGGCGTATGGCTTCTCTCTTCGCCAGTTGAGTCCGAATCAGCAATGATCGATGGTGCTAGCAGCCAGCTTTGGGTAAGGCAGTGAGTAGGGCAGGAAAAGCAAAGATTGCACAGAATAAGTCCTCAAACTAGAGGACAAAAAGTAGTACTATCCTCTGATCTTTCGGACTCTCGCGCACGCCAACACAGGACGAGCAAGTCCCAAGCTGGCGGCGCAGCAAGGCGACCACTATCACGCTTTGAGAAATCCCGAATCCAGAGCGTTGGGTTCCGGCCCGCGTGAAAGTCTGCACATTGGCGAGACAGGGAACGGTCACACTTTTAACTGACCACCTTCATCGTCCCAGGCCGAAGCCTTTTCTGCAGACGGACGCTACTACAATCCCTGGACAAGACAAAAAGGTCTGGCGACAGGATGGTGATACGACCACTCGTTGATTATGGTGGGGTTGTGCAGGGTTCCCGACAGAATGGCACACCAATTCCTGGGAGATCCTGGGCGGCAATAAACAGCCGCTCCCACCGCGGAAGCTCGGCGGGGAGACGCCAACAGGGCTTGATCGGGGGGGCCCTGGTTGTCATTCTTTCTTTTTTGTCATGGCACCCAATCCCCAACTTCATTTCAAGAAGCAGCTGCCTCGTCTGAGAGGGTGCCGTTTGGCTGGAAATTGCGCCGGTGGTATGGATAGATGCCGCTGCAACCCTCTTCCCCTTGCTTGCCAACGGGGTTTGCTCTGCCCATCCATTTTCTGCATGTCTCTGTCTGCAAGTTTCTACGGAGGTGTGGGAGGACTCATGGATGGGCTGATGGGCGTGTAGTTTGACGATGATTGACATGCACAGCTCACCACATGAGTGAAAAAAGCAAATCTTGCTCATTGCTGCTAGGTTGGCTCTGTCTGTTAATGAGCGAAAGCGGACTCGAACGTTGCATTGAAGACTATCATTTGCCCATCCGGGAGAGACTTGCATCCATCACAAAAGCACAGAGCCGAGCGCATTACTGAATTATTGAAGACTTAAGCTCTGTGTTGCAGACTTGCATACACGTCAGCGGCATTCTCATCCGGATATAAGACTTCGGGATTTGAACATTCTCTCAATTCTCAAGTTCCTCAATTGCTGCCACCTCGTATCATCTCACCTTTTATGGTTCCGTTTGTCTTTCCCGTCAAAGTTTTGACTTCGACTCGGCATTCATCCCCATGCAGGGAGGCGTTGTTAATGGGCTGGGATTGGCAAGAGATCCGTCAGTTGTTCAGGGGCAGCCCGGACGTCCCGTCGCGCCCGCTCCTCCTTACCATTCTGCTGGGTCGTCCCCGCCGTCAACTCGTGTGTTGGCAGATTGTGCGGCCCTGGCGAACCATCACATCTTTCGAACATTTTCTATCAACTTCATCCTCCTCCCTTACTCTCGGGACCAGACTGCAGATCTAAATGATACATCATTCATGCTGTGGATCTGCAAAGCCAGGTCTCGACGAATTGCGTTCTCGACACTAAGATTTCGGTCTATGTGTAAGTTTCCTCATGCTTGGCGTTGCTCATCCCTCATGTTTCTTCGACCTCCTTCGCATGTAGTACCCAGTCACAGTCGCAATGCCGACTGGTCTGCGAAATCGTTAGCAAAGACGCCGCAGCCTGTCTGGCTCACATACTCCACTCACAGCAACAACACCCGGAACACGCCCACCGCCATGCCCATCCTCAGTCCAGTCCAGCACTCCGCCGACTGCTCACCGTATTCATTGCAGAGAGCCTTGTCTAGATTGGCCTTCATCGCAAAAATGAGATATGATCCCGTCGCGGTGGCGTTGAGACAGAGGAGGGCGGCAAACCCAACAGTGAGAGCCATCCCAAACCAAGAGCACGCCGCCAAGGTGACGATGATCCAAGCGCCAACCTCGACGCACATGGATATCAGCGATATCATGCTGCGTGTCTTTGTGTCAGTGTTACCGAGTCGACTGGCTTACAAGAACGACGAGCGAGATGGGCAGAAACTCACGAGACAAAGTTGGCCCTCTGGACCAGTCCCGGAAACTTCTTGACTCGTTGAAGGCTCTGTGAGGAGATGACAATTGCAATGACCTCGAAGATGATGAGGACTACATGTCCCGTGAATATCACCGCTCCACCATTCTCTGGCTTGGACCACCCCCGTGATGACGGCGGCCTCACGCGGGACCTTATTGGCGGATGAGGCCTGCTCGATGCACCATTTGTGCTTTTCCTAAAAGTCTTGAGTGAGCTAAACTTGCCGGTCCAATTCCGAGTCTTATCGGCGTTGGCGTTATGATCTGTCCAAGGTTGTTGCGGTGTTGGCGACGGGGGCGGAAATCCGGACCCATTGGTTCCATGGGCCCTCCGTTGTGACTGGTGAGCGCTGGCGGACCCAACCTGCGCCTCCGGATCGCTATCGTCAACCATCCTGATGAATGTCGATTCGGCTTGCTTTTCTCTCAATTGAGTCGTTGTTTGAGAGATATCTGGAGTCTCGTGTCTCGTGAAAAGCCACTCGGGCCAAGGTATGAGCTTATGAGTCTCGAGTGAGCACTTTTTCACTTCTTTCTGAGGCGCTTCATCAGGCACCCGGGGCAAAGTGAGGCGAAGGCCTCCCTCAGCCGCTAAGCACGATTCTGCCTCGTTGATCGGCAAACCCGCCAGACTAACTCATTCAGCCCAGCTACGGAGCCGCTTAGCTGACTCACAGTAAACTTAAGGCTTCGCTCCATGCTTTTGATAAGTCTTCGATGTTCAATGTGGACCAATCTGCCTACTCAGTGAGGCGCAACCGCATCTCAGGTCACCATCATGATGATGCAACATCGACCACCACGGGTCAGACTCAAACGTCGCATTTTGATGAGTTGCCGAGTCAAGCTTATGTACGAAGTTTGAGGACTATCCAAGGAGTGCCGTGTTATTCACGTATCCCCTCTTCAACCTTTCAGAACATCCAGCGGAAACCTGGTCGCAATTTCCTGATACCCGGCCACATTCGGATGCAAATGATCACCACCATCAAACTGCGCCTTCAACTTATCCCCATCACCAATAAATCCCGCAAAATCCACGACATGATCAAACGTTCCGCTCTCCAAAATCCACTTATTCACCCTCACGCGCGTCCGCTCCCTCTCCGCGTTCGAGTACGCCTGCCCGCTCCCCGCAAACGGCGTGATGGTCGCCCCGACGGTAGCTAGCCCGGCCTTCTTGCAGTCGGCCACGATCTTCTGGTACGCGCCGATGAGCCCGTCGCCGATGCGCTGCTGGGAGCCCGCATCGGTACCGCCGCCGCCGATGTCGTTTACGCCTTCAAAGATGAGAACGCGGGAGACGCCTTGCTGGGTGAGCGCGTCGCGGGAGTAGCGGGTTAGGAGGGTGGGGCCGAGGCCGCCGCTGAGGACTGCGTTGCCGCCGGCTGCTTGGTTTGCGATGGCGAGGTTTGTTATTCCCTCCTTTTGCAGGCGTGCCAGAAGAAGGTCGGGCCAGCTGTGAAGATATCAGTTGATTGAGATTGTCATGAGACGGCCGTGGCTAACCGGTTGTTCTTGTCATCGTCGCTCCCACGTCCATCCGAGATGCTATCTCCAAGAACAATCATCGCAGACGTGTTCCTGGGAGCCCACGCTTCCACAGCACTAGCAAAATACCAGTGCTTTGTGCTAGCACCTCCGATAGACGATGTATTCACCTGATTTCCAGTCTGCATCCATGACGTCGTGCGACTGCCGGGGTGTCCCGTGATACGAGTCCCAGACTGGCCTTGCTGGGAGTACAGACTCAGCGCGATGTTTGCCTGCGGTTGCACCTTAAAGTCTATCGGGTCAGAGTAAACGACCGCGCCTTGCTTGATAATCACAGACGGAGACCCGGAGAAAGTGAGTCCCTTGATGGTGGCAGGATCAATTCCAGATACGCCTGCGGCTCCGCCGAGTGGAAAGGCGACGGAGGCTGCTGTGATGGGCAGATCTGAACCCCCAAAGGTGTTTGTAAGCTGGAAACGGATGCGTGATGCGCCGATAGAAGCGTGGAAGGTCTGGCGAAGCGTCGCGTTGCGGAACTGAACACTTCCTTCATTCTACGAGAGTCATATTAGTACAGGCACGGTGTAGAGGAAGAAGGCAGCATACGTATGGTGAAGGTGGAAGATTACTCTGTTCCACCTCTTGGGTCATAGACGTCCATGTCACGACCCAGTGATTGTCGTCTTGTCGTTCGTAGAGGTTATCGTCAATTGGGATGGCGAGGGCGAGCGTTGCCCAGAGAAACAGCAGGTATGCCAGCATTACGAAAACCCGCAATGCAAACTCACTTCGGTGGATTGACGAGGATTCTCACTATTCTCGAGGCTGGAGGCATTCGGGCTTCATCGTTGATATATAACTGCTTTTCGTTGCAAACCTCGGAATGAAGCCGTCCGAATTTGGACTGTTTGAACCCCTCCCCCACGTGGCTTTTAGCCAGATCATCCCTGGTCCAAATTTGGTTCCCGTACATCCGTACATCAGCCAAAGTGTGGATGAGACATAGCTAGAGACGAAGATGTTATGACGAGTCAAGGGTTCCCTGGTTGTGGTAGACAAGCTTTGCAGACGAGATGCCGGGTCCCCAGTCTCCATGTTAGTCCCGGCGCCGAAAGCCTGCACTGGCGTACTACTCCATTCATCCCACTTGCATGTCTAATGTCGTCGGGCTACGTTGGAAAAAAGCAAACATCATGCAAAGTCACATTTAACCGTCAAGGCCCGACGAGCAAGGTTCGGAATGGATTGTCAGGCCAGACACAGCCTCGGGAGTGGAAAGAAGCAGATTCTGGGGGAAGCCAGATGGGTTCTTACTGTTTCCTCAGATATTCCTTGCGCCGTTCTGGGAGGAATACTAAGCGATAGCCAGCCGCGAGGCAATCAATTTGGAAGCGTCAGTTGGCTGAGATACACGGCAGCTTGCGAACTTGACTCTTTACTTATGACTCTACTGACTCCGTCATCGTCATCACAGGTGATAAGAGAACTAGGACTTGTACGGTAATCGTTGATACACGTACTCAATATTACACATCAAGCAAGTAGGAATGGCCAAGTAAGCATGGCTTGGGATAATGTGTAATGCATTAATGTAGACAGTAATGATGTACAGTTGTATTCAGAACCGTTCTGGGCAATTACAGCATCTTGCCTTCACGGTCCATGATCCCACGAAGACCTTCAAGTGATTAATCAAGTTTCCCAATTTCATAAATCCATCTCTGTGCCGAGATCGCGTGGATTCGCACCTGAGCCTTTGGCTCTCCTCAATTCTTCCTTCCCTTCCCCTTCTTGCACTCCTTTCTCATCTTCTTTGCAACTCGTGTACGTCGGGCTGCAGCCTCGGTGAGCTTCTGGGCTCTGGGGCGGGAAATGGTTGTTCCCAGGCGCTTCAAGGTGGGCTCCTTGCAAAGTTTCAATATGCACTTCTTGCGGAGTTCAATCCAATGGTTGAAGGCTTCGTGGTCCTCCATGGACTCGAGAATCCCGGTACCATCGGTGAATTGCTCAAAGGAGAACTCCACTGTCTTATTTGTGATCATATCGAACCAATTGAGAACCTTTTGGTCGGGGTTCCATTGAAACTCAATGGCTGTTGAGGTGCCGAGAGGGGGGCTCGGCCAGCGAGAATACGAGAACGGAAGGTCGTCGGCTTCAGAATCTTCCTCGTAAGCTTTGTAACGACACCGTGTTGCCCACCAGTCGAAGTTGGCGTTTTTAAGTGTCGCGTACACAGTGTGTGCCAATTTGACTTGTGTGAGATTCTCCAATGAGGGATCGAGCTGACTTATGTTGATCCATGAAGAGCAGCTCTTAATCAAGTTGGCCATGCTCTCGGCTGGCTCATACCGACGAAGTAGATTTGCCCAGGAATCTAGATTGTCTCTAGCGCTGGTTGCCTTCAACTCGTCTCTCGGCGAATCAGACGCGATGTTTGAGAGGAACGGCAGTCCCATAAAACCTCTCTTAGTAATAGCCATGTTGTCGGGTATATCGATACCCTGAACGACGATGTGTTTAGAGAAGATCTTTTGACTCTTATCGTCGTCGTTGCTGTGGGACTGTTCTTTGCGCACATATCCCGGCGCTGAGCTAAACAACAAGTCGGATGTGTAATCCATCTTGATGATTGAAGCGTCTGAAAGGGAACTGATGATGACAAAGTGTGTCAGGTGATGCTGGAGGCAAGATACTGAAGCAATGCAGTCAAACTGCGGGCGGTAAGACAGAGGAAGACCGAGTGGTATGAGTGTTTGAGGCGGTGGGAAGATGATTGAGTATGGAGGATGCCAGTTGGAAAGAATAGCAAAAGAAATATTGCAGAAGAAGCGATTATATAGGGTCAGCAGCAAGAACCTTCCCGGTTTTGACACCCTTCCAGCCCGGTACGTCTTGTTCTCGCCGACATCGTGAGCAAATTATATGAAGCAAACCATCCGGGCACCTCTTTCGCTTCCGGAGATAGGTTTTGAAGGTTGTGAACCGGGAGTGAAGAATAGTTCGACCGGCCTGAGGTAACTGATAGTGCCAAGAATGAAGCCGCAAGGTTATCTATTTGCCTCGTTCCGGCCGACACGTCAACTTTATCCGTGGGAAGAATGGGCAGTATCTTGACTGAGTTTGGCTGTTCGAAAATACGTTGACTATGGTGATTTTCAATTATATACGGAAGCTGACGTATTCAAGGCATACACACAAACTCACGCAGGCATAGTTCCAAAACACAACCAGTAGCAGGTGGATTTTGTCATTTCTATCACTTGTAAGTCTGCAAATCTGTAGCTTATATCCGTGGTCTTCTAGTCTAAGGAACTGTACACAATCTGGAAACATGTCAAACGGAGTATCGGCATGAAAACTCATTACCAAGACTATGGTTAGGGTTCCGTCCCTTGACCCCCTAACACCCGTAGCGGAGATGGGTACCTGCAGCCGCCGTCCCCAAGTAGACTAGCCTGAACCCAGGAAGGTGGCTTTTGGGGTATCCAGGTGCCTTATCCCAACCCCAAAGTTTCACCACAACATCTCACTTCTGCCAAACCATGGGCCCCCGGCTTACTTACTCATGAAAACGACTCTTAAATCAAACTCGAGGTCTTTGTATACAAGTCTTTGGTGTAGCAAAGGATCACTGCTACACAGCCCTCTCGCCCAACGCCGTACACAGCAACATCCCCAGCCAAAGTTCTCATCGACGACCATGCCGAGACGTACCAGAGCAAGTCTACAAGCTGAGATCAAGGGCGAAGCAGGATCTTTACCTATGCTAGCTAGCAATGGAATTATTCCACCAAACTCCTCGGAGTCAATCCCAACGCTGCTCTTCGAGGATCACTCCAAGTGGGAAAGCTACCTGGAGAACTCGTACCAAAATGCACTGGGCGTTTGGCTCAAAATCTCCAAAAAGAACGCCGAAAAGCCAACGGTCACGTATGATCAAGCGCTCGATGTGGCGCTCTGCTTCGGCTGGATCGACGGGCAACGCAAAGCCTTCGACGAGCAGCACTTTGTCCAGAGGTTTACACCACGACGGAAGAACAGTCTCTGGTCAAAGAGGAACGTTGACAAAGTTGCGGCTCTGACACAAGCAGAACGCATGAGACCAGCTGGACAGGCTGAGGTTAACGCCGCCAAGGCCGATGGGCGATGGGATCGAGCCTACTCTTCTGCAAGCACGATGGAAGTGCCTTCAGACTTTGCGGAGGCGTTGCGCCGCAACAATGAGGCAAACAAGTTCTTTGATGCTTTGAATAAGACACAGCGGTATGCCTTCCTGTGGCGGATCGAGACGACGAGACGTCCAGAAACGAGGAAACGAAAGATAGACCAGTTTGTCAATCTTTTAGCTGAGCACAAGACAGTTTGAAAGAAGTTCTCGACTACTGATGGAATTACGGAGTTGGATAGTTTTATGCATGTGTTTGATAAGAACGAAAGAACTTCAAGCAATGGGTCCCTGTGATGACCGGAATGTCTGCAATGTGAGCTTTATATTGCAACTTATCCATTTTTCCATGCGTCCTTCACTTGGTTGGCCACATCAGGAAGTTAGCACCCTTATCCCAAGCCCTGTGGAATTCAACCTGCCTACCGTCGCGACAGAGGAACTATGAAAATGATCTGAACCAAATCGTTTGTGCTTTTGAATCGGAATTTGTGTAACCATGTAGTCATCCACGTTCTGCGGAGTCATTGGTTCACGCCAATATCCCCAGCTATCCTTTTCCAATATGCGTACATGTAGATTCTTAAGACGCTATCAAGCTTGGAGTAAGAGCGGGCGATGTTCATGCGATAACATGTGACAAATGAGCCAAAGATCAGGTTCGAAAACCTTCCTGATTCGATGTAGAGCATAACTATAGTAGTATGGGTGTTGGCTAGAAAAGAAGTGCAGCGTCTGACTAGGGGCTGAGCGTACATTGCTGGTGTTGCTGCATGATTCGATCGGGCGATTGCACTGGACAGGGCATCAAAATAGCACAAGTAGCAGATTTGATTTGACTCACCCGCGCCCTTCGCTCCGACATTTCTACAAGTCGACCTTTTGATTCCCATCTCGAATGACCGATCTGGTCTGACCCGACATGTTGACAACCCGCAGCAGAATAGCATGGAGGCTCGTGGAAATCTGCAACACCTTGCTACTCCAACTTGCGCCCTTCAATTTCATGGTGCTGATGAGGCCAGTGTTCTCCACGCTAGGCAGCAGCCGTCAACAGCGTCATTCCAGGGGTTCGTGCATTTTCCCGATTCGGATTACCACCATGGAAGTACGGAGTAAGCATTCTACAGTTGACCGTCAAGTCATCACAGCCAATAGAAACTTGGAGACTGTCTTGGCATCCTACCTTTCTCTCCTCATTGTCGAGTCACTTCTACTGCTACTTGTCCGTTGCTTGGCGACATTCAAATTATATGTATTAACAGCAATCACGTTCAGCTTCCCAGGGCAGTTATATGTCCACAACGTCACAAGCCAGACTTCGACCTGGCAATCCAATCTGAACTCTACTTGCCCGATTTTTCTGCCTCCATAGGGGTTAGATGATTGTCTTTCACGAGAATGATGGATGACCTACTCCCTCAAAGAATCGTTCGAATCGCCCGGCAACTCTCGGTCACCCCGGCTGAGCTCATTGAGCCTGTCCTCGCCGACCTCCCATATCACCGCATCCTCGACCTTCTGGGAACTCAGTATGGCGCAAATTCTCCTCACGGCACGTCCCTTCAGTCAGCTCTCGGCAACAGCAAAGCATGGGTGGTACTACGCGATCAACACCTCGGCCACTTAGCAAAATCCTGGGTAGCTTTGAACAGGCTCTCCTTGTTATCAGAGGGACAGCTCGTTATGGCAACGAAGCCAGACTCTGAATTTAGGCCCCGACATGCCAAGGCTTCATCCTCTGCTTTGCCGGACTGGCCACGTCCCACAGCTGTTCTCGAAGATGACCTGGTGCGCGCCTTCTCCAGGATGATACTTCACAAGGAAAAATTTCGGGATCGTGGCACCAAGCTCTACGCCGTCATACAGTATCTGCCCAAACCCAAAGATTCAACAGCTTTCCAACATCCGCGGACTGTTGCGGGGTTTCGCGCCAAAGGCTGGAAACCTGACGATTGCGTTGAAATTATTCCCCGTCTTGCTGAGGCACAGATACTTCTCAATGATGAAAAGGCATCAGAGCTCCACCGTCTGGCCAATCTCTACGAGCAGTTCCCAATGTACCTGAAGACTCCCTTGGCACCTCAAACCCCACGGAAGAACATTGCTCATGTTCCTCGGCAACTACGTTTGTACGCTCGAAGAGCGGGACGTACACTATGGTCGTTTCGGTACGCCCACCCAATACTGGTACCATACGACTGGTGTCTCCAGCTATTCCATGCTGTCAATGAAGAGCTAGACTACTCTTTGGACCTACAGAAGACAAGAGACGGCATCCAAAGCATTCGCATCCTCGAAGATACCCTCCCGCGCTTGAGCTCGACTAAAGGGGTGAAGCTTCAAGAGCTCAAGAACACCATGCCTAGTACTCCGGCAGAATTGGAGTGGCTTGAGTCTTTTATGCGTGTCGTTGAACAAATAGAAAGTCGATTCCCCGAACTAGCTTCAAGTATGAAGGAGAGCACTGCACACCAGCCCTCCGAGGAGAGAACTGCCAGTCCTCCTGAAGTGGCCGAGGACCCCCCAAGTGTTCTTCTGGGACCGTCCGACTATCAACACTTCATCGCGAACTCACGACTTCAAGATGTCGCAAACCAACTACGATATGATTTTGACCTGTCGAAAAAGGCTGCAAAAGACGAAACAGAGCTGCCCAGCCTTCTCGCTCTTTACATGCCTCCGTCATCTTCAGCTGAATCTAAAAGAGTTTCATTCCACCTTTGGCCCATCCTTGATCCAGGTATGCGCCAACTGCTATTCGAGCAAATGATTGAGACCATCAAGACAAGACTCTCCGATACGCCTTCAGAAGCCACTAACGATAATCCGTATGATCGGGTGCACCGACATATGCCAATGGGCAGTCGGAAACGAACTTGCTACGTCTGCCGCATGGTTCTCGATAACCCACATCCAGAACTGGGATCGATGTGCATTCCCTGTGGAGAGTTCAACCTCGCGGAAAGAGCTTTGTCGCTACCCGAGAACATGTCACTAAATGACAAGACCGCTGTCGTTACTGGTGGACGCGTCAATCTCGGCTTCCACACGGCCCTGCGGCTGCTCCGTTGCGGTGCTGCTGTTATCGTATCGTCACGTTATCCCGAAGATGCGCTCTCGCGATACCGGCAGGAGGCAGACTTTGATGACTGGGCCCAGAGATTGAGAATCATTGGGGCGGATTTCCGAGCAGCAGCTGATGCTTTCGCTCTGGTCCAAAGCATCAAGAAAGTTCTACAGCAAGAAGGATGGGATCTTGACTATCTGATCAACAACGCCGCCCAAACTCTTACGGATCCCCTTAAGAAAGAGGAACGCGCCATTGAACATGAGCAGTTTCTGCTTGACAAGCCGTCGGACGATGGAAAAGGTGTGGTCATACGCCAAGGTTACACACCCCGTGTACGAGGTGGTGCCGGCAGCCTTCCTGATGGGGTGAAAGGAAAGGTTTCTGGTAGTGTTGCTGGGCCTTCAGCTCCGAAAAGCACGTCCGTTTCCGACTCAATGTCTAAGTTGCAAATATCTGGCACAGACACATCAGCCCCATCATCTTGGGTTCAGTCACTCTCGGAGATCCTTTATGAGGATGTCATCACGGCACACAGCGTCAACACTTTTGTGCCTCTGATATTGATCCGGGAGTTGCTACCTTCGATGCGAAAAGGTGGTCACATTGTCAACGTCTCATCCAGAGAAGGTATATTCGAGTCAACTCAACGCAGCTCCGCTAAAAACAGCAAGCATGTTCACACCAATATGTCAAAGGCTGGGCTGAATATGATTACGGAGACGGAGGCGCCGATGGCTTGGAAGCTAGGCGTGGCCATGAACACTGTTGACCCGGGCTACATGAGTGCCGCTCCCGAATTCGAGCAGGCTTACGGTGGCGAGCGGCCCATTGGTTGGGAGGATGGAGCTGGCCGGGTCCTGTGGCCCATAGCCAGAGCTGGCAGGAAGAGATTGTATTCTCCTCCTATTTGGGGACGATTCTTGAAGCACTATGGCGCGGTCAGGGTTGATACCCGACTAGGCCGTGGGTGATGTATCCATTCTCATACTGCCTCGCCATAAGACGTTCTCTACATTTGAGGCGGACATCAACCATGGTTCTGGAGCACTCTTTGCATTCAGTGCCTTGAACAGATCTTCGTAGATCAGGTTCATGGATCAATGCTTGCCCATATTCGTTCTGAGCCACCCGAGCGTTGCATTTGCATTCAAGCCGACAGGACTTGAGGAGAATATGGTGGTGATTCAAGTGTCGACGTAGAAGTAGCCAGACTCAAAAGATTTCTTCTTTGTGTGCCGTTGAGGTTGGATATTATCTATGCAATTACGCGATTGTCTCTTTGATAGCCTCCCATGTCATCCCTTCGAGTGATGCCCGAAGTCAGTTTACAGAGCCCATGGTCCGCATAAGCCGGTGTTCGGATCCGGGACTTGCTTTGGGCCCTTGACGCAAGTGACATCCTTCCTACCCCAGCAAGTAGCACCCTTGAACTGTTCCCATGCAACGAATGTGGTTGTGAACTTCGTTCCAACATTGTTCCACGCGCGCCAAACCCTCAAATCTCCACGCCAGAGTTGTGTTCCCGCAGGGCACGACTTGTCCCCCTGCACCACGGAAGGACTACCTTCAGCCCATCCAGCACAATCGGGACCCAAGATGAGACTCACTCCCTTCGAAGCGACAGCAAGAGCATCGACAGGGTCTTTGGCGCAGACCGAGGTATCACAACCAACTTGAAGACAGTCTGAACTGCCAGAGTCGTCACGGTAGGCACCACGCGGGCTGAGACCGGTGACGTCAATCGCGGTGGCAGAGCATAGCTGGACCAGAGCCAAACAAGCCCAAATGTTGCTGCCGTGATATTAGCAAAGTGTCTTCTCGAATTTACAAGTATCATGTCGCGTTTGTGTTTGATCGTTGAGGGTAACTTACGCTTTCGTGAACAGCAACATTCTCTATCTTGATCTGTAAACTACGAGTTGTTCGATGGAGAAGTTCGACCCAGTGCTCGTTGTATTGAATGGAAGGAGGTAGGACCACACAAATGGCCACGGGCTCGAAAGCCAGTCCCCAGCACAGCTCTATTATATGTAGAAACCTATTGCTAGTCTCAGTCGGTTGACAACCTTCGTATCGGCTCGGTCTCCGTCAGCTTCTCCTCGCACCCTCATCCACCTCTTCTTTGCAGTCATGGTCCGCCTCATTGTCGCACAGCGGCGCTCATTTCCGAGAGATATTCGCTCTTTCTGCGACGGAGCAGTTCGTCCTGGGAGGACAAGGTTTTTGCCCATCAGGGTAGACAGGTACCGGGCATCGAACCAACAACACTGTTAACCTAGATCTGCCTACGAGAAATCAGCTCATGCTTGGGCCGATGACAGGGCAAAATGCCCATGACAAGCTTTTCTGAATTTTTCAACATGGTCTTGGCAACAACTTTTGTTGATCGTTGTCAGAAGCACAGACTTGAAAGAAACGTAAAAACGCAAAAACGCTTGGCCCCATCAGTGATCAGCTCTCAAAACCGCGATCAACCCAGCGAGGAATGAGAAGGATAGCGAAACATGCGGTAAACAAAAAGGCGAAAAAAATGCCATTTTCTGCCCAGCTATGTGATCGAGTTAGTCACGAAGTGATTCGTCGTTATAATATAACATGAGCGCGAGCACCTGGATAGTTCCACCATTTCAATGCTTTCTGCGAAGACAGCCTAGCAAGGAGAGATATGACGATGTTCCCCGGGCTGGCGATAGTAGAAACTCATGTCCCCGTTACCTCAAAGTGCCATAAACCTGGAAGAAAAGAGTTGACTTCGAGATGCAGAAGTTTGAAAGAGTTGCCCCGTATCAGTCGTCAATGATTCTTTTGATCCCTCGAAAATGTTTGCTAGTGACACTTCAATAGCACATACTCTACTAGAGATGCAAGCCAGCTTGACGAGCCAGGTCTTGGTCAATGTCGGTACTAAAGTCTAGATAAACTTTTCAGAACGCCCCTATCCTTGTTACAACTCCCGTGCTCAGCAATCCGCCTTATTGCCGATCAGTCACCGAGATTAACGGAAATAAAGTGATCAATCACATCTAATCAGATTTTCGATCAAAGTTTCGGAAACCTCCGTAGGAGAGACAATCGTGAAGTCTTGTCAATTACCGCAGACTGAATTTCCACAATTTGCCAAGTCTAGGTTTTCCCAGCGAAAAAGTTGCGGACGGACTAAGGATGTGTCAGGCAAGCACTATGCGTCGTCGCCCCAGACTTCTGAGTTCACTGACTGCCCATCATGGAGACGCCTGATGAGGAATGTATAAGACTATGTCAGTCACCAGCAGCTTCGGATCAAGCTGATACTCGCAGGTAGAGCTCCTCTGCAACCCTCTACGTCCCTTCAGTCTCGATACGAAGTCCTTCTCCCAATGCGCCTCTCATTCGTAGCCGTCTGGCTATCCTCAGCCACGGCTCTAGCCGCCGCCGCCGTGGACTGGAAAACCGTCAAGTGCCAAGGTACGGTCATTGATGCAAAGGCCTTGCCTGACAAGAGATGGGCGGCAGCCGGCGCCACTGAGGCCCTCAACGAGGTACTCAAGGCCTGGAAGGAGTACGACTCTGGCCCGAACGAGGTCAAGTTCGAGTTTAGCCAGTTCGCGTCGTGGTATCTCGGCGGCCCGGAGATGTGGCGATGCACGCAGCTGCTTGACGTGCCTTGCTCAACGTCGTTGACGTGCGAGGATACCAAGTACCCCGCTGGCCATCTGATTCTCAACTCCTTCTCCAAGATGCACCAAGTAAGTCCCACATCCCAATGGAAGACATTACATGTTGTACGTGTGCGAACAGCGACTAACGACCGACTCAGTTCCACCGTCGGTACTTCGAGGCTCTCGACCAGGCACAGATGGACATTCAGTCCGAGATGGGTCTCTTTGCCGAGAAATTCTCTGTCCCTCTTGCAGAGAGCGACTCTTCGGCGAGAATGCAGAGAATTATGCTCAACGTCATCTACGGAGTCGTTGGTATTGCGCAAGCTTACACCAACAACATCTGTAAGTCTCCCGAAGAACTCTCTAATGTCATTGGTTTATCAAAGCTAACGATTTGAAAAGTTGTGTACTCGGCCCTGTTCCAGAGTTTCCTCACTCAGACAATGCGATCTCAAATCACCACAACCAGCAGTTACACAATCTTCACCAGTTGGGCTATTGGAAAGGATTTCCTCCTTCCGTAAGTCTCAACCTTCATACATTATAGCTCACGATGATTCGGATCACTGACGCCAGCAAACAGAGGTGCTTCACCCAAGCCTGCCTATGGAACATTGTCTGCTATGATGGGCGACGTGTTCGACAGCTGGAAGGCAGCTGAGGTCGAGTACCTCAAGAGAATCTTTACTCCCAGGGATGACGCTACGATCAAGTTCTTGACTGCCGCGCTGGACAACGGCCTCATGTCTGCCACCCCCGACGACATTGACTTCAGGGAGATGTCCAAGGTGATCAAGAAGCTATTCTACCCTAACCTCATGCTTGCTGCCTGGGAGACTGTTCCCTCGGCTCGGAGACCCTTCGTCCTGTATGTTGCCCACTCTCTAGCGCACCTCAACGAGCCGTTACTAACATGCAGCACCAGCCAAACCGGTCTCCCCTGCAAGATGGGCAAGACCGAGAGAGACGATTCTCTCTGGCCATTCTTGCCTGCCGACTCACACGAGAGGGCTGCTGCCTGCTACAACGGCGCCCTTTTCTATCTGCTCGACATCAGAAACGAGGGTGTGGAGTTGAGCATCGGTCACCCCTCCATCAGACCCAGTGAAAACAACCCCTTCTCTGCCCTCTTTGGCACGGACACCATGGATGGCAAGCAGTGGGGTGGTGTCACAAAGGAAGACATCGTCGCCGCTGTGTATGGAGGCTGGGTCGAGGGCGGCCGGATGAACAACAACTTCAACATGAATTACACCAACATACAGCCCAGCGAGGGATCCAGCTTGTGGTTTGGAAACGGCATTCGCGTGCCTGGCTACGTCAAGATGCCGCTCTGCAACAACATTTACACCATTGTTGGCAATGTGGAGTTTGGCAAGCCAGAGACCAACCCTTCCTGGCCTTGTGCTAGTCTTCCCGTCATTAAGCCTTCTAGATAATCATCTTTGACATTATGTAGTTTCAGGCAATTTGACTTGATATGTGGAATGCACCAAGAACTGTTATGAGTATGATGGTCTAGCTCAATCCCTGCACTTGAACAAGGTACCTATCCCATCGACTGCTACAAGGCGACAGTACAATGGTCTCCAGCTTTTCTCCAAATTCTCCGAGATATGAATTTTTTGATTTGCGGATATAGTGGAAATAAATCGGAATAACGCCTGATTAGTTCTTCCCCCGCACTCGGATGTACTGTCGCCTTGCAGCAGTCGATGGGATAGTATCAGTGCCATGGTAATGAGTGCTCCTATACACGCAAGCCTGATTCTCAATCGCGCTGGTAATGTAAGTCTACCATGTACTACCACTTTTCTAGAGTGTAAGGTCCCTGGACGTAGCTCTGCTCTGTTCGATGTCACGCCACAAAAATTGAAGAGAACCCCTCTCCAAAGAAACATGGAAATGCGCCGTTCGTGACATCCTTTTTTGCCCACATTCGCTACATGTATTCGTATACTTAGAGTTTCCAGCTGACCGAATATGAGTAAGTCTGTTTTGTTGGTAATCTCCTCCATGCGACACGGCGAAAGACCTACTGGTTGATACTCAAAAGTATCCCGCGCCGCCACTCCACTGCCTCTTTGAGCACTATTTATGCAGTCATACGGCAAGTTACGCAAATAGGAAGGTCGTGAAGCACTTCAGCGGCGTTCTGGGCCCATTTGTTCTTCCTTCCATCCAACGAACTTGGGTCTAGACCTTGTGCTCGTGGATATTGTATTTTAACCGCACATTTTAAGACCGGTGAAAATGCCATGAAGTCCCATTTTATATCAGCATGTACATGATCCAAGTCTTCATCATCTCCCCCGTCGCTAAGGTGTTATATGTCTAGCAAGACACTCCTTGGATAGCTCAAGAAGCCTCCATCATCCCATCATGTCAGAACTATCGGTCTCGCGGTCGATTCCCGTCGCCGAACTCGAGAACGCCACTGAATTTCTCAGCAAAAGACTTCAATAGGCATCTCTTTCAGACTCAGACACAGATGAACATGACACTGGATCATCCGGCGAAGACACTGCGCCCCAGGACATCTTCAACCCCAGCCAGTGCCTCTCTTGCAATGAGCTCAGCACAGAATTCGCAGAAAGCATGCTGCACATGCAGAAGCGCCATGGGCTCTCTATTCCAAATCTCGAAAGTCTGATAGTAGACCTGGAGACGTTGATCAAATACTGTCATCTCGCCATGGTCGAGTACAAGGAGTGTCTCTACTGCAGCTCCGTCAGGAACACAGCCCAGGCCGTCCGGCAGCACATGACGGGCAAGTCACACTGTCGGATCGACATTGGCAAGCCAGACTCAGAATTTAGAGACTTTTATGATCTCGGCTCTAGTTGTGGCAGAGACAGCGAGCACAATTTTGGATGCCGGCGTTTCGCCGACTCGGACGAAGACAGCAGAGAGTTGGCATCTGGAAAGGTCGTATCGCACCGAAATAGGAAGAAAGCTAAAAATCACCGGAAGTCTACTCAAGGCCAGAGGAAATCCAGCGACTCACTGCTGGTTGGTAAAAGTTCACTAAGAGAAGACGCATCGACAGCCTTGACAGCAAGTGATGATAGCAAGAAGGGTCTGACGGCAGCAGCCGTCAAGCGGAACGGAAATTTTGAGAAGCAATTAGCCACGCTTCGCCCAGCCGATCGACAGGTCTTGTCGCACTTGCCGCTCCCACAACAGAGGGCTCTGGTAGCCAAGGCGAAGAAACAGCAAGAGACTTGGAACAGCGAGCAGGTGGCGCAGAAGATTAAGATTCAAATGAAGGCCAGATAAGGGCCAGTCTGCAATATTTATCAATCGTTTTCACCCTATTCGAAAACGTTGCTATTCCTTGTATCATGGCTGGAGTGAAGAGATCATTACTCTGGCACGGAAACAGTGCTGGATCAGAGCGGAAGCCCGGACTCGGCATAAGTGGGACCCAAAGCCGTTGCTGGCCGGCCGATGTCCAGGGCCAACTTTGAAAATGTCTTCAATGTCAACCACAATGAGTTTCAACGGCTGGTTTTATGCTAAAATGGTGAGCTGATGGACATAGTTATCCATAGGGTCAAAAATCAAAAGGAATATGACAAGAGTGGGATTCGAACCCACGCCAATTACTTGACTAGCACCTGAAGCTAGCGCCTTAGACCGCTCGGCCATCTTGCCTTGGATTTCCTGGCGGGTTTGTATCCTGAGTAGCAACGGGTCGAGCTTCGCAGTCTCGCGCGACATCCATCTTCTGCAGCTCCAGTCGCCGACTTGAAGATTTTCTAGTTGACAGGCAGGGAGAGAAGAGACTGGACGACTTCACATCGCTCGGCCATCTTGCCTTGGTCTTCCTGGAAGGCAGGGGTGAAATATCATTACTGAAGTGAGTACTAAGTTTAGATATGAGAACTACTTATCTAGAATGTTACGTTTACTTCTCAGCATCCATTGAGGAATGCATAAACACTCGAATCTTCGACTCCAATGTATAAGTACTCGTCCCTACTGTCTCCATTCAAGTCCCCAAACGTCACCATATTCGAGGTTGACCAATTTGGTAAATAGCTTACTCCGGAAGCGATTGATCCCGGGTTCCACCACACCAAGGGAGCGACGGCAGCCCAGTTCTGGCTCTGCGGGCCGCGGTTATACCACGCATTCAGCCCGCCTGTGGCACTCTCAACGGCGATGTAGTCATCACGACCGTCACCGTTCAAGTCAGCAAAACGAATATTCTCACGGCTAGTGCCGACTCCACTAGCGATCACGCCCCAGTTCCACCATCCCCAGCCGCCTGTTTCGCGACGCCCTTGGTTGATGTATAGGGTAGCCGCGCCATTCTCTGCGAGGTGGATGAAGTCCGCTTTGCCATCGCCATTCATATCAGCAAAGCGCACACCTATACATCAAAGTTGAGGTTAGTTTTGGTTTTGAACCGAAGAAAGCAGTGACTGAAGTAAAGTAGCGACTTACCTTGGCCGTCTCCAATGCCCGTGGCGATCTCTTCGCCGGCGCCTGGACCCCAGATAACTTTGACTTGGCCATCAGAGGCGAAGCCCCTATTCCACCACACCGTCGCAGATCCAGAATCCTTGACCCAGATAAACTCGGAACGACCATCACCATCGATATCAGCAAAGCGAACCTGGTGTCCCTGTGCCCCGCCACCACTCGCAATAACACCGACAGGTTGCCACTGAACCTTACCAGCATTTGGACCCTCGTCGGGAGCTTTGCCAATATTCCAGTACATGTAAACCTCGCCGTTCTCACCGACGTGAAGGTAGTCGTCCCGCCCGTCGCCGTCAATATCCGCCATGAAGACAGCAGTGGCGTTATTTCCGAGGGCCGCGCTTCCGAGCCCACCGCCGGACGCGACTGTGCCCTGAGGGATCCAGGTGGGCACCGTCCCGCACACGACACCGCCACCGCCGTTGTCCGGAGGCTGACCCGCAACAGGATCGTCGATCCAGCGATTCTCGAATGCCTGCTGCACGCCGTTCCACCAGTTAGTAGCCATGATAATGTAGCCTAGATCGTTGGGGTGCAGCCCGTCGATCAGATCCGCCGTGCCGACAGCTTCGTCCATGCGAATGACTAGCACCTTCTTGCCGTCGTCCGCGCGGGCGTTCATAGCATCCTCAACGCCGTCATTAAAGGCGTTGATACGAGCTTGCATGCTTGTGGAGGTGGATGGTATGATGCGGGCCACGAGCACGGTTGCATCGGGACATTTGGCGATGATCATGTCCACCAGGTTCATCAGGCGGTTAACAGCTCCAACTGCACCAGCATCGCTGCCCATGTCGTTGGTGCCCGCATGTAGCAGAACAACATTGGGCCGCTGTGAGAGAACGCGCTCTGCGTACCCGGAAATCTCGGCGATTGTGGCACCGTTATGGCCCTCGTGGTCGGCATCGTCGGCATCGCCTGACCGAACGGAACCGATCATGCCAACAACGTTGTGAACCTCAGTGGCGAGGTTGTAGAAGTAGCCACGGTACCCGGCGTTGCTGCTGCTACCGAAGCCGTTGGTAATCGAGTCTCCTAAAGGCAGCACACGCAGGTCTGGTCGCTCAGGTTCAGGCTCGGGCTCAGGGTCAGAGGGAGGATTGCATCCGTTGTTAGGAGGCAGGTTGCCAGGCGAGCCCTCGTCGATGTCTTTGTCAAACTCAATCCGGAGAAGAGGATTGGTACAAATGACTTGACCACTAGGGTGCTGGTCACATTGTCGATCAACGAGTTTCCCCAAATTGTCCGCAAACTGATGACCTATCCCGAAACTTGCACTTCCGAAATTATGGTTCTCCAGAATGTTGCGATGATCCGGCGTAGGGAACCCGTTCCAACTGACCAAATCAGCAAGCTGCCACTCCTTTTTGTGATTCTCCAATTGGTCATCCGCTTCATTTGCGAATCGGAAGGCATGTGTTGAGGGCCCGTCTTTATGGTAAACAATCTATCAATACACGTTAGGCGATGAACGACCACGGGTTCAGAGTTACTATCATACCTTGGGATGGACTTCATTGTGCCATCGCACCTCGTCCGCATTTTTGCAGTCGTAACCGCCATGTGCCGAGGCACATACTATCTTTTGTACGGTGCTGTCATCTGGAACCAAGACAATGATATGCTCCCAGTCGTGGCGGTGTCCAGTACCGGGCCCAATAGCGTAGTCCTTCTCAAAGTAATAGTCATACATGTAAGCACACCAGCCATTATTACATCGCTGCCGTGAGCTACGGCCAATCTGGTCAGCATCAAACAGTCGAGTGAACGATAATCGAGGAGCTAACTTACTAAACGTTGGAGTTGTCAAGATCAGCCTCGTCACGGCACCCTTGCCACTCGCCACTACCTTCAGATAAACCCTCAGAAACACGCTTGTCGCAGCCAATAGCAGGCACATTGTAGCAGCCATCAGTATCAAAGTCTTGAAAAGATATTAGCAGTGGGAAAACAGGCAGCTACCAGCTCTGTTGCAAGAAGCGATCTTACCAAGAGCTGGTTGGTGGCGAAGATCGTTCTCCGTAGCCCATTCCGGAAGCTTCGTAGGGGGCTCGGCACTCTGTCTCAGCGTAAGAGCATGAGAGGGCGAGAAAAGTGCTGCCCCAAGGAGCCAGAGAGCAGTTTTTGCTAGAGCATGCTGCCCTCGTCGCGAGGATGTGGATAACGACATATTTGCGAAGGATAGTGTCTTTTGCTGAGAATCTAGCAGCTTGCTTTCGGGCTAATACATCAAATGGACCGACTAACAATGGGGGACACAAGTTATATACTTGACTCCTAACAATTGAACCTATGCGCAGAGACTTCGATAGACAAAGGATTGTTTGCGAGGTGAAAGACTGCACTGCACGTCTTTGCTAACATCCGCTGTTGATTCCGGAGTATGGGCTGTCAAAAGCAGCTGCCTAAGAGAGCGTAGCAGAACATAGTTGAAGTGAGATCTTAGGTTATTCGTTAGTTTGTCTTGGCTAATCAACATCCTAGTTTGTATAATTGTCCTGCGGTATTTTCTGCTTTTGTTTTTTTATAAATGGCAAATTACTTGAGGGAATTCAGAGCCGATGAGGCCCTGATCTCTTCGCAGTCAGAGCCAGTCATGGGCCAGAACCAGGACTGCTGAATCCATTGTCAAGCACAAACAGCGGGTCAAAAGAATCTGGAGGTGTCTGGACTCGGGGCTGAGGGTCGAAGATATTTCCTTGCACGAAACATAGCGCCCAGAGTAAATGCATCTTGATTTTGCTTGCCCTATCCGGACGACGCTGGCTCACTTGTACATGCACATCGGCTTACATGATTTGCCAAGCCAGCAAGCGAGCGAAGTTTAAATCAAATATCTGACATAAGAACATCCCCTGTATAGAAGACTATGCTTACCGTTGCAGCGGAAAGGTTTCGTTAAGCTAGCAAACGAGTAAAGACGAAATGACTATCTGACACAAATTACTCCCTGCTGAGAAGAATATGCTTGAGGTTGCCGATGTGGAGGTAATTCACCGCCGCAAGGCAACAAATTGTATGTGGAGCCCTTCGTCTTTCTAATTATTATTCTTTGTGTATCTTGACATCTGGTGGATCCAGCCGGTGGGCGATACCTACCTACTTTAGGTAACTGAAGAATCCTTGACAGAAAAGCTGACACGAAGCCGAACGATTCGGGAAGTTGAGAAGAGTTGGCGGCGGCATCGGACCCGGAAGGCCGGAGCTGGGACCGGATGTGGCATTCCGGCCGAGCCCACCGCCACCAGGGAACCCGAGCCTGAGCCGGCGCCGTCAGGCGAGATATGCCTTGCGGGTTGGTCAGCGGCCTTTATAGAAGGGTGCAACGACTTTGGCTACGTCGCCTTCAAGCACGACGATCTCTGCGGCCACAACTCGGTCCGTATCGACGAATTTAAGATTGATGGCACTTGCGACCTGGCCCAGAACAATTTCAGGGTCTCATTTGTGCTGTGCGGGGTGAAAGCTTAGTTTTGAAGATTTCGTGCCGTATCGAGAGACACTCGGTTGCGGTACGCAGCTTGTGGTGGACGACAAGAGGTATCCTGCTGGTGAGGTGGGCTCCATGGAAGCCCCGTGTTTTGGCTCTTGTACGGTGGGACCGGCGTTTGTGTCCGCCATGGGAATCTTAAAGTTCCCGAATATGCCCGTCTGCCAGTGAAGGTAACTGGTTGGTTGAGATCTTTCCCTTCAGGCTTCCCACGATTATTTCCTTGTGACGGCAAAATAGCTAGGTGATATAGTTTGTCATTGATCAGCAAGTCTCCTCTTGTTTTCATACAAAAGACTCTATATCCACTACCACGTCCTCGATTCTAAGGCTGACTCCGCCCGTTGTTCCCATCCGCCAGGTTCTCCGTGCTTCGCCCTGCCTTAACCTCCTCCCTCCAAACCGACCTCTCCTGCTCAGCCACACCAGGACCCTTGTACACACTGCCATATAACCCAGAAGCCCAGCTCGCGCCATCCTTGGCCTTCTGGCTCTTGCTGTCCTTGAACTTGCGACGATACCATTTCCCATACGCCAACAGATAGTAGAGCCTGAAGCACAAGAGCGCAAACTTGTCGTGCTCCAAATCCTCGGGGTAATCCGCGCCCATGTCGACAGCGGCAGCAATACCAGACATGATGGCGACCTCGTGCGCATTGACCAGAGTCCATGAGCCTGCGAAACGGACGCGCTTCTTGGCTTGGAGGAACATCATCCACGGTACGACAAAGGTGTAGTGCTTCCATGTGTGGCAAAGCTGATGCCACCAGTCGGCGCGGATGATCTTGTCCTTGTCAATCTCGCTGTCGGTCCAGTGCTTGCGGTCGCGGTCCTTGTTCAGGTAGATGGTCTGGAAGACGTGCTGCTCAAAGGGAACCTTGTCGGGGAACTGGGACTGGTAGTTGGTGGTGTCAAAGCACATCTCCAGCTTGGAAAGGTCATCGTCGTACATGCGAATGTAGTACATGGGTCTAAAGTTGTCCTTGGCGAACGCAAGGCGGGATGACTCGTCAACTTCGCCCTTCTTGCCGAGTGTCTTTACAGCCTTCTTCTCGTCGTAAAAGTTCTCATAGTACTTCTTCATGTAGTCGGCGTCGTTGTGAGTAATTGTGATATCGTCGGAGAAGGTAGCCGAGCCGAGCACCTTACGCTCGCGCCATGATGAGGTCTTGCCCAGGATCTTCTTAGCGGTGTCGGCAAGGACGCACATGACGATCTCGTCGTAGTGTTCCTCTGACTCGATTGCGTCTGGGTCGCCGCCAACGGGGTTATGTCCGTCTTCCACGGGGGTCCGGGGTTTGGTCTTTACGAGGACGCCGCGCTTGTTGCGGTGGACAACCTCAGTGAGCTCCGTCGACAAGCGAACAGTCACGCCTCGAGACTCAAGGTCCTTCTTCCAGGTAGTATAGAAATCGGTAAAGTTGGGGAAGACGACCATTGGCGGCTGGTTGGAGGCGACGCTGTTCGGGTCGGCGGGGTACCACATTCCGTAAGTTGGCGAAGTACAAAGACGTTCCAGCATGA
Source organism: Colletotrichum tamarilloi (assembly GCF_030869305.1). Taxonomy (NCBI): domain Eukaryota; kingdom Fungi; phylum Ascomycota; class Sordariomycetes; order Glomerellales; family Glomerellaceae; genus Colletotrichum; species Colletotrichum tamarilloi. The sequence continues at coordinate 146,186 of NW_026849461.1, forward strand.
TGGCGGGCACCTCTGGCGTCGCGTTGCCAGTACCAAGGAAGAGAGCAGTCATGGGCAATCCCACGACGTTTGTGAACTCGTCTGAAAATCGAAACAGCTTGAAGACAACTTTCAACGGCAGTAATGCGAAAAAAACTTCGAACCATCTCATAATCTTGAGCATGAAAGCCAGTCTGCGGACTTCGGCCTGGTGCTTCTCGATGAACTCGGTCGGGAAGACGTTGGTCCAGAACTTATCGTCCTTACCGAAGGAGACCTGAAGCTTGACGGGATCCGCGTGGTAGCCTTGGCGGGCGAACATGGTCAGCGTGTGGTGGAAGATGTAGCTGCCGCCCTGTACACCCTGGTTGAACCAGCTCGCGCCGTGTCGCTCCTTGTTAATGGGCATCGAAAAGGCCTGTCCTCCGCAGTAATCGACCGAGTCGATGAGGGTCACATCGAACTTGTCCGGGTGGTTCGAGAGATGGTACGCTGTCGACATGCTACGACATGTGAGTCTCTCGCCGTGCGAATTACAATCGTTCGTCTTGACAGTTTTGCTTACCCAGCAGCACCGGCGCCGACAACGAGGACCCTCTTCCGCCCATCCTTGCCTGTATTTCCGTTTTGCGACATGGTTTTGGAGCCGTTTTGCTCAAGGTCACGATTGGGATCCTGAGATGCCATCAATGTCAAAGGAGAGATTCGTTATCTCATCACATCAGTATGGACATCCCAGCTGGCATGCGGACGCGTGCGGGTCAAATATGGGACGAGAAATGTGTAGCTATGGCGTCTATGACGCTGTGACATTGAGTTTAATGAGGTCACCACCCGCAAAGCGCCTCTTTGTTGTTCACCTGCGCCCACTACGCCCAGGGGGAAGCTACTAGCGATCGATCCGGGGGATCCACCCCCAAGAAGATCCTAAAGATCGGGACTAGGGTGTCACGGTGCTTAAATCGTTAGCGGATGCGCTGGACGACGCCTGTCACACCTCGTGCGCTCACATGTAAACATGAGTGTGTCACTCTTTTCTTACCTTCATCACGATGAGAGAGCTTTAAGCTTCTGAAGGGCGAAGTTCTAGACCACGTCGAAAGTTTGGGGCTGAAGACGAATTGCTATTCACATGAGTAACCGTATCATGAACTTGTCGAATCTCGAGTCCAGACTAACACAATGCAGAGATCACCCCACTATAGACTCTGGTAACACTCAACTGAAGATATTCAAGAGGTAGTAAAATGCTTAGATACGTGTAGAAATTCCCGATTTCGGCTGTCAATCAATCTACTTATCTTGCCCAGTTTCACAGAATTACACGATGTGTCTCAACTCACTCTCACCATTCACTCTCACCACTTACTCTCATCAAAGCTTAGCAGCCTTCTGAAACTGCCTCACAAACCGCCCATCATCCCTATCCCACCATGGCCAGAACGGAACACTCTCCCGATCAACAGACCCCGTAAACTCAGGCCTCCTCCTCTCCAAGAAACTCTTGACCCCCTCAACATTGTCCTCCGTCCCAGCAAGCTGCACAAACACCCTCGAATCCAACACGTGCGCCCCCTCAGGCGAAGCCGGACAATACACCATCATATCCCTCATCAACTTACCACTCACCAACGACGTATTCTCCGCCAGATCCTCCGCTAACCTCACCGCGTACTCCACCGTCTCCCCCGGCGAGGGCAAAAACTTTGAAAACAGCCCGCTGACAAGCGGATCCGTGACGGGGTACATGTCCCCCGTCGCGACGACGTGGTTGGCGCGCGAGAGGCCTATGAGGCGCGGGAGGAAGAAGGCGCTGCAGGATTCGAGGACGAGACCGCGCCGGGAGAAGGGGAAGCCGCACCGCGCGCCCTCGTAGGCTACCCGGATCGTGGCCGGGAGGATCATTGTCAGACCGACGCCGGCGGCGGGGCCGTTGACGGCGGCGATGGTGGGTTTCTTACAGTTTGAGATTGCCAGCGCGACGCGTCCGCCCCTGTGTGAAGAGTGAAGTATGCATCAGTCCGAATTCGCGTTAAGTATGCTGCGGGATTACTGTTTCTATGGCTTTGGAATCAGGCAAGGCTCACCAATCCCTAAAATCCCTCATCGATTCCTCCGTCTCCTTGAGGGCCATCATACCCATAAACCCAACATCCAGGTCCGCCCCTCCGGAGAACGCCTTGCCTGCCCCCGTGATGACGACCGCGCGGACCCGCGGGTCCTCGCTGACGGTGTTGAAGATCACCTCGAGGCCGGTGAACATGTCTCCCTTCATGGCGTTGTACTTTTTGGGCCGGTTGAGGGTGACCATGATGACCTTTGTAACGGATGAGGAGCTCGCTGGGACATGGGAGACGAGTAGGCCATCGTAGTTGAACGAAGTGTATGATTCGGGCAGCTTATTTGGGGATGATACCATTGTTTTTTGCGAATCTGTACTATGAGTGCTTGTGATTTACTATCAAAGGTGAAATTGCCGTCAATGATGCAACGTAAACAGCGGTTGTTATCGGTTTCTGTCATTCTACTTATATGTCTCCTGTCTGAAGTTCGCGGAGGGAGCCTCGGCAGATTCACCACTGCATGTAAGTAATCACTAATCGACAAAACATCAACTTGGCCGAAGCATCCTGCGAAATGCCTGTCGACCCCGCGTTCAACCCGTCGACCCCAACTTTGAATCCCGACAACTGAGTTCTGGGGTGACATTGACCACCTTTGTGTACGACGCCTCGGCTGGGACTTTGGTTTGCTGGTGCATCTGATAGGATAGATGAAAATACAGTTAAAGATGACGGCCTGTTGTTACGGCCGGTTCATGGGGTCCAGGTCTCATGAGTCTGTTTGTTCTCATTAACGCCAGCTTTCCCAAGTTGGCAAGTCTAGGCAAGTAGGAGAAGACTTAATAGAGGCTTATGGCTATTCATCGCCTACCGAGTCTTGGCTCGGGGCGATGTTAATGCCCATAGTCACGGAGTAAAGAATGATCGGTGGTCGATCAATTATATGGAAAGCAGAAGCGATGACCACCAACCCCATAGGAACGACTACAACGGGATGCCGTTCAAGAGTCCAAGTTCTCATCGTTTCTTCATGCCATCAAGAGCCAAACGTAGCTTTCCATACCTGTCGTCGTCAATAAGCTGCTGAGCACCGCCTCAACTTGGCTGCAATCATACGTTTCGTGATATGTAAGTCACGAGCGTCGTATTCCCTGGTCCTAAAGGAATCAGAAGCAGCTCGATGGTGTGTTTCACGAAATATCGATCTATTCTCAATCAAGGACTGCTAACATAAGACATGCAAGCAAGTCTCTGGACTTCCAAGTCGGTGCTTGACAGGAGATCAGATCTCGCCAAGTATCGCCCTCAGATGTTGACATCAAGCCTGGACCTCATGCCCTGCGATCAAGCCCGTTTGATTCTTCAAAGATCCTCAAACACAGGCTCCTTCTTGTCAGCAGATAATCTCTCGGCAATGGCGTTCAGCCACGCTCCCAGCCTCACGCCCGCCTTCCCAATCACCTCATCAACGACTTCCCAGTTCTCATCAAAGTACCCCTCGCTGAGGTCATTCGACTTCAACCAAGCCAGACCCTTCTTCAGCACGTGCGAACAGACGTATGCGTTCGACTCCGTGGCCCAGCCCAACGCACACGAACCCGTCTTGAGATCAATGCACTGCCCGTCCGTTGCGTTGACACCCGCCTGCTCTTGGCGTTGATAGAGGTCAGCTGCCCATGAGGCGGCGGCAACCTTCTCCTGCGGAATGCTCAGGTGCGGCGGCAGACCGCGGATGCGGTGCGGAATCTGGGTATCCCAGACGGAGTGCAGGCTCATTGGGCCGTTGTAGACACCGTGGTTGGGCTGGCGGCGCCAGCAGACGGGCCGGATGTCGTTGCCGCCGCGAAGGAGACCTGTGGCGTGCAGGGGCTGATGGATATCGCCCAGGAAGTGTATTACAAACATTGTCGCGTTCTTGCGGTCAATGTGTGGGAGGCTCGTATCGAGTATTTGAGATGTCTGGTCCGAGCAGGTCAGTCTTGATGATTGCTGCGATGCAAGGGTGGTTCTTACGTAGTTTGTGATGGCGGAGATGATGCAGCCGCTGGATGGGCAGTCTTGAGGGTACTTCATGCCGCACATACTAGGGGGGTCGTCGCGGGGATCTGGCAAGTTGTGAGCTTTTGGATCTTGCGAGCGTGGCTATGGCATGGTCAAGGGACAGGATTCGTACTGATGTAGTGATACTTGCTTGCCCAGCCCATGTGGCCTCTGAGTGTATCGGCCCAAGTCGCAGCATCGGAGAAGTCATAGTTGCGATCGTTGGCGAGCAGGTCTCCATAGATGGCGGCGGCTTCATCAGTCAGGTATTTCTCGGCGAGGTATCCGACGGTACGGTGACCGACATTGCCCCAAGAAACGACCGATCTGGCGGCCGCGGCCAGGAGAATAGTAGAGAGACGCATCTTCGGTTATGTTGAAGCTGTATGTGTAAGAGCGTTGTCGGTTCTCTAGCAACCTGCGACGCACACGCGGAGCTTGGAGCTCTTATCAGATATCGCCGTTCCCCCTCCAGCGAGTGACCTGTGCGACAGGCTAACCTGTTGCATCGCACTATTGGGCTGTCACCTCTGAAGTGGCTGGCTGCCGTCTGATGTGGCACGTCGAGACACGGCGGCAGCAGCTCTCGGAGACTTCCGCAGTTAAACGGCCATTTGGTGCTTTTGATTGGAGAGAGACACAACAGGGCTGAGACGCAGGTCCAGAATGGGGACTGGAGCTCTCTGTTCACGACTCAGCTCGAGGGGAGCTCTGAGGCGGGAGCTTTGATACTGGTGAGGTGTGGACACTGGACAGCTGAGAGCTCTGCTAACAGATTGGCGTGCCAGTCGTGCCAGCCTGGTGCTAGAATCTGCCAGTTGGCTTGTATGCGTACTTGAGAAATCGTTGAGTACTGGATGGGAATGACGTCTCGATCGGCGAGCTGAGGATATTTGGGAAACGATTGTCAGGGTGAATGAGCCAGCAAACGGAGTGCCCAACTGCGTACCGAAGCAGCTGTCCCGGCCGAGCTCGGATCTTCACTGACGCCCGGGGGAGCATTCTGGCACAATACGCAGATGCTTGACTCAAATGACGGCATTTGCCGAGGATGTAATCTGTAGCTGTTCCTATCCTGCCTTGCCTGCTGCAACTGAACCTCAAACTGTTGGCCAGCGTTGGTGGTAGCGGTTAGAGCATTCAGCAACTGGTCAAGATGCCCAACCCATGTCTCACAGCGTCGGCCACAACCCAATGAGCCGTCTCGAAACTTAGCACAACGTCTACCTCAGAGTGGTCATTGAGATCCCCCGTGGGGTGGCACTGGTGGATGGTTGGCGCCATCAGCCGCAGGTGGACTGTGGAGGGCGAGACAAGCTCCTAGACCCAGGATTCCCAGAGAGTCAAGACTGGAGCGCTGACATTGCCGAGGCGGGCTTGGCTCAGCTTCAGCTCTTGGAGGGTGGCGCATTGATGCCCTCCATTACCAGACTCCCAGTGCCTGCGTCCTGGCCCGTAGGAATGCTCGGGACCTGGCAGGGGTTCCTCACATCAACATGGCTCCCGGCACCTCAGGCCAATGATGTGTTGTGTGTCAAGCTGCGAGGGCCGAGCTCCTGCTCGGTTCAGGATGGAGACAGCATCAAGGGATAATCCACGGCGAGTGGGCGAATCAAGCTGGTGGGTGTTGATCTTGTGATTGTGTCGCACTTTGGAGTTGGAGTTGGGAGTCCACTGGGCAAAAGCTTTGTTGTTAGGTACGGAGTACTTTGGCACGTCTGGGTGCCCGTTTTGGGGATTGCCTCAGGTACCTCACGTAATGACGATAAGCCAAGATAAGATAAGATAGGTACCTGGCCCAAGACTGCCCGATAAGGATAAGTGACCTTAGAGTCCCCGTCCTTTGAAGTTTGAACAGCTGCCGCAGATCGGGCTGCTGCAATTTGGGCCTGCCAATAGCGTCCCATAGCCTGTAATTTCGCTGCAAGGACCCCTAGACTCACTTATCACAGACCATGTTTCCCACGACTACTCCAGTGAAGTGATTCCCCGCCGTTGGCGATAAGCAGGCGAAGAAAGCTGACGTTATCATTGATGCCATCACGAATTGCGCACCCATCTAATTACCCCTCTGCCTCGATGCGCAGCACGCGACACACGATATCTCACAAGCCACCACTTTGCTGTCAAGCCTAGGACGCTTCAACTACTTTGACTGGTCGACCCTTGACTCGTTCATCTGCCCAGCCACACAGCCAGAACGAGCCGTTTCGACAGCCCCCAGAACCACGGCAAGCGACTAGGTACTACGCATCAGCCACCATGTCCGAGGACCTATTCAGACCAGCGCTGATCGTCGTTGACTTTCAAGAAGACTTTTGCCCGCCTGTAAGTACCTGAGATGGACGTTTGACTTCTTAGTTCGTCACATCTTGGCCCATTCGCGGTGTGAAGCCTCAAGTGAGCTCTCGTCGCTGCTGAGAGTAAGTGAGACTAATATCGCCTCGAGAACGGCTCACTTGCCGTGGCAAACGGCCGCGACATTCATCCCGTTGTCAACTCACTACTACGCCTACCGTTTGCGATCAAGATTGCCACGAAAGACTGGCATCCCCAAGACCACATCTCGTTCGCATCAAACCACGATGGCAAGCAACCCTTCGTCGATGCCATCGATATCGTCAACCCGCGAAACAGCGCCGAGACATTCCACACCCGCCTGTGGCCAGTGCACTGTGTACAGGGTACGCCCGGTGCAGCCCTGGTGCCGGAGCTAGATGCCTCGGCCGTAGACACTGTTATCGAAAAGGGCCAGAATAAGGACGTTGAGATGTACAGCGTCTTTTACGACCCCTTCCAATCACCCAGAGTGTCCGACAGCGGACTTGCGGCCTCTCTCAAGGACAACGGCGTCACGGACGTCTATGTGGTCGGTCTGGCTGGTGACTACTGCGTCAAGTGTACCGCGCTGGATGCCCAGAAGGAGGGGTTCCGGACCTTCATCGTGGAAGAGGGTACCAGGCCGGTGGACGCTGAGAAATGGGACGAGTGCAAGGGCGCCCTGGAGGCCAGCGGAGTCAAGATCATCAGCATGGAGGGCCCGGAGGTCCGTAGGGTTGGAGCGGTTGGACGGGGATGAGGGGCCGATCAACGTTGTACTCCAAAGCCGTCTGATATCTTTGACACCGAAAACCCCAGAGCAGAGGCCAACGATGCTTCCGTGTTCCCTCCAAGATAGGTTATGCGATGAGTTCGGGATATCTGTTGTTTCAGAGACTGATGGGGTTTGGGGAACCGCCGAGCTGGGTTTACCAGCATCAGCTTCAATGGTGTATATTTTGGGCACATGCATTGATACAGCTCTTCCCCGGTGACACAGGTGCTGTATTTGTATGCATGGATAGCTTGAGGCGATGTGAGAGGTTACGTAGCTTGGTAACGATGGAACGGCCGTGTATCCGTATTCTGTGCTCTCCCCTTTGTCGTCATGTCTGAGATTAAGATTGTCTTCTTGCCTCTGCTTGTAGTAAGGCCATAGCTATTGTAGCTCGTCAACGGCCGCTAGCAAAGTAGCTTGCCTACCCTGCGGGCTTGGTTCGTAACAGCCAGCGAGCAGAATTGACTGACAGCATGGAGTATCCATAGCGTGTTCGTAGACATTCTCAGTCTAGTGAAGAGTAACAAGGACTCGCTGTGCCATCGTCGACGTGGTCAGCGATGCTTCGATAGTGGCGGGTCGCGAAGGATCCGTGGCCCCGCGACAGAGCAGCAAGGCCCGGGGGAAAGGGCAGACTCGGGACCTTCAGCTGGTCTATGTAGGCGCAGACTTTCGGGGGGCCAGTGAGGAGACCACTGACAAGGCTTGAGGAGGGTGGGTGCTAGGTAAGAAACACAGACGGGGAACAAGGCAAGAATAATACAGGGAGATCGCCAGGGGTTCGCTGCACAGATCTGACGTTGATGGACATTGGCGACGAACCTTTGACCGTGACTGGAGCTTCACCGCCGGACTGTACCCACAGATGCCCACCAAGGCCGGAAACGTCAAGATAACATGAGAAAGGACCGGGAGGAGGGGGGATTCAAGTTGAGTGGGCAGGAGGATTTTCCCTCATTATCAGATCAGGCCCGCAAGAGGGGATAGTCCGAGAGAGGCTAGAGACTTTGAGAAGGCTGGAAGAGGGCAGAGAAAAGTCTCTTGTCTCCCGTCTGGGCATTAATACAATCTGGATGAATGGCCATGTCGAGTGGCATTTCTCCATCTGGGGAGGCTGGCAGGGGATGGAAGAGTTTTCGACAAGGGGTCTTGCGCATCGTGAGACTGAGGTAGGAATTTGAGCAGAGTCATCTTTTCGTACCAGCAGTGAGATGTCGCTGGTGAGGCTCATGCGGCACAGCTATCTATCCGTGATAACGTAAGTCCAAGATGATGGATACATGAACGGAGTTGAACTGAATTGTTTTTGCAACCAAACGGAATTGGGAAAATTGTAGCAAGGACCTTTAGAAAAATGGCGTCTCAAATGCAGGAGCAGAATGCAGTGCCAACGAAAAGCAGCAGGAAGGAGCCATCCACCATCGTTGCACTGCTGCAGGAGCGGGAGACCCACTGCAATTCTAATCAAAGCCGCCTTTCCTAATCGGGACATTTTGTAGGTGTTAATTCTCATTCGATTTGGGACTGGAAAGAAGAACTGTTCCCTTCCTTCATTGTATCGAGGAAGGTACGGATACCAAGGTAAGGTACCCTACGAAAAAGGATGCGAAGAAGGAAACCACGCCCAGTGATACACAGTTCATCATCTTCATCTGAGCTCAGGTTTCACTTCGGGTTGTTTAAGGTAAAGGAGCCCCACGTTCCCATCACCTCGACGCATTTCAACAGCAAAAGGCGGCCTTCCAGAAGCGACTTAACCACACAGAAGGACGCACGACGCATGGCGCACAGGTGCTGCAACACGCCTAGCCCTCGACGCAACCAAGGCACCGAACGACGCCTTACTACCACCGTCCCTGCTGTGTCTGTGGTTACCTTGCTTCATCCGTCTCTTTGGGGCACAGCAGCTGAAGAATTGTCGCAGCAGGTCCCGTGTTTGTAGGTATGACGCGGCGACCAGGCGGCGGTGCTCTTGGACATTTGAGAGTCTTGACAAGTTCTCAAAGACAGACTTCCATTGGAATTAGGCACCAGAGTATTCTATGCCAAAGGCAAGATACGAATAAGCGTGGCTGATCTTGAGGTGCGTTATCGGCTTCTTCGATTTGGAAGCGAGGTGTGCTGCATGTCTCAAGCAGGCCTGATAAGCTGATAAGATGGGTACATTTGGGGTTCAAACATCCAGATCATCAAGCAAACACGACACCTTCAAGTCGAACAAACTGCATTTGAGGCTGATTTAGCTGGGTCTCAGCTGTTGATCTATTCTGCAGAACGAAACCTTTCCACTGCTGCTTCTCCAATGACATTTTTGAGTTCTCTCTGACCGAAAAATCGCAGAGACTAACAGCAGAGCCACATAGTATGGCACATTACCTAGAGCAAAGAGCAACGAGTGGATGAGATGTGACGCGCCATCCGTGCGGGTGCGTCGTCTGCAGCTAGGCAGTGCCGTGGCTCCCAATGACACATTTGCTACTGCCTTACGTGCGCTTACCTAGGTATTAGGTTGGCTTTGAACATTCGCACTTTGCCCAAGTTGGACGTACAAAAGATACTGTGATAGACGTTAGTGACGATGGAAGCCTTTAGTGCCCGCCTGGCCTTTCCCAACACTCCGCAAGATGGTCTTAGCGGATGGCAATACCCAAGGTAGGCTGGTTGCTGCCGCGAATGGGAGGTGACAGGCGCACCAACTTGTCACAACGCCCAACGTCTGCCAGCCTCTGAAGAAACAAATGAACACTAGGTAGGTACCTTGGACCGTTGAAGCTCACGAATCGGTGTTGGGCATGACACAACGGGAGCACCCTGTGTGCATTTGGTTCAGCGTGATAATACGACGGTGTGCTCTGCCTTTCTGGGATTAGTCTGCGAGTGTACCTCTCAGAGTCCCGCGGTACATCGGCGCGGACCATCATCGGTAAATTTGCATTTGGTGGGGCAGCAACTAGGTACGTATCTTCTACCCTTGTCCAATTCATCACTTTTTTTTTTCCCTCTCTTCCAGTGTTCCTCTTTGGCCCAGAATGGCCATCCCATGGCTGGCACTGCTCATCCTCATTGCCCACCACCAAAAAAAAAAAAAAAAAAGATACACAACTTGCGCCAACATGTCGCTGGGATTACCATCATTTCACTTTCCGTCCCAAAGTGGATCCTCGAGATACTTTCTTACGTATAGGCTTTGTCACAAAATAAGAAGTACCTAGAGCACCTCACCTGGCTGCTTGTTCCCTCCGTTCGCTGTGCCATTGACAAGCATCCGGGTGTCTGGCAACTCTCTTTTTTGGTTTTTTGATCTTATTTTCTGTGTTGTTATTCCCTGCACCTTACTGTAAAGGTACTTACTGCGAAAGTTAAGGTGGGAGGAACACGAACCATTGCTCAAGCTCGCTCCTATCCCCTCGTGCCTCTCTCCTATCTTATCCTTCACACCTCTTTTTATCAAGGTCAGGCAGGTTGTTGCTCCTTTGACCACAAGGTCTTATCCTGTCTGTTTCTCTGCTCTCTTGATCCTCACCCCCCCGCTACCTTACGCCACTTGTGAATACCTTAGTGCCGTGGTGGTCTCCATATCTTTAAAAGGTACCTGGCTGCCCGTTGCATCGCGACTCTTGATTCTAAACTTGCTCCTCTCCCTCTCCCCTTCTGAGCGATCTTCTCCCCCCACCCCTTTTGCAAGGCATCCTCTTCAACAGGAACTGAGCAATCCACTCCCGTCTCCGATTCGAGCACTTCAACAGCTCCTTGCGACTTCGGCTCTCCGCGACCACCACCCTCGATCTCCGACACCTTTCGCAACCACCTCTTTAATTTTCTTTTGCTCACTGGCCGTCCCTCTCGAAAACTTCTCTTCCCCCTCTCTCGTGTCATCGTGGTGTGTGAGCTTTTGAGGCACTTTGCTGCAAAATCTAAACTCCAAAACGACGTCAACGGCGTTGGCTCAACAGGTACGTCCAATACAACCCTCCAATCGGCATTGCACCGCACCGCATCGCACCGCACCGCAGCGCGCATCCCACACAATCCCATCTCATCTCCGTCGCCAAAATTCCTCAACCCAAATTCCAGCCAACCCATCGCTCTCTGCCTCTCTCTTCCACCAAAGACACCAACCACCCCTCCGCGTCTTTTCGCGCACAATTGCCTCTTGCCCGGCTTCCGAAAGTCCTTCAATCACTAATCGCAACAAACAGGCTCCGCCTTCGTCCTCTTCTCTTCGGTCGTTGTACACCAATGCCTTCCTTCTAATAGACGATCTTGATTCACCGCAACTTTCGCCATGATATCCTCGACACTTCTCCCCCGCCGTTTTCGGGGTGAGCAGCCCGCCGCTCAGGCCGCTGCTCCCTCCTGGGTCAACAAAAAGATCACGCCCGCCTTGAAGTTCCTCTCCAAGCTCGCCTGCTCGCACCCTATCCATACCGTTGTCATTGTTGCGGTCTTGGCCAGCACTTCCTACGTTGGATTGCTGCAGGAGAGCTTGTTCGATGCCACCATCAGCGTTCGCACCGCCGACTGGTCATCCCTCGTCGAGGGCAGCCGACGCCTGCAAGCCGGTCCCGAAACTGCCTGGAAATGGCAGAATGTCGAGCCCGAGGCCTCCATCGCCGGTGAAGTCGACCACCAGGCCCTCCTGACCCTCGTCTTCCCCGAGTCTCAGTCTCCCGAGTCGATCAACACCGCCCCGCGCACCCACGCCGTCCCGATTCCCCAGAACCTCTCCATTACCTCGCTTCCCTCGACCTCCAACTCTCTCACCACCTACTCCCAGGACAGTGCTCTCGCCTTCGCCGTACCCTACTCCCAGGCCGCCGAGTTCCTGTCAGTAGCCCAGGAGATTCCCGATGCCACCAGCGACGAGACCGAGACAATGCACGGCAAGGAGAAGAAGATGTGGATTATGAAGGCTGCCAAGGTTCACACCCGCAACAGTCTGGTTCAGTGGGCTCGCAATGGCTGGACAGAGTTCCTCGATCTGCTCAAGAACGCCGAGGCTCTCGACATCTTCATCATGGTCCTTGGCTACCTGTCCATGCACCTGACCTTTGTCTCCCTCTTCCTCTCCATGCGCCGCATGGGCTCCAACTTCTGGCTCTTCACCAACGTCCTCTTCTCCTCCGTCTTCGCCTTCCTGTTTGGTCTGCTTGTCACCACCAAGCTCGGTGTCCCAATCACAATGGTGCTGCTGTCTGAGGGCCTGCCATTCTTGGTTGTGACCATTGGATTCGAGAAGAACATCATTCTTACCCGTGCCGTGCTCTCCCACGCTGTTGAGCACCGCCGGCCGCAAGAGAACAAGGATACCAGAAAGTCCAGCAAGAAGTCCGACGTGTCATCCCCCAACGTCATCCAGTACGCTGTGCAGGCAGCCATCAAGGAGAAGGGCTACGATATTGTCAAGGATTACGCCATCGAGATCGGCATTCTCGTTCTCGGTGCTGCCTCTGGCGTCCAGGGTGGCCTCCAGCAGTTCTGCTTCCTTGCCGCCTGGATTCTCTTCTTCGACTGCATCCTTCTCTTCTCCTTCTATACCGCCATCCTGAGCATCAAGCTCGAGATCAACCGCATCAAGCGCCATGTCCAGATGCGCCGCGCCCTTGAAGACGACGGCGTCAGCCACCGCGTGGCCGAGAACGTGGCCAAGAGCAACGATTGGCCCGAGTTCGACGGCAAGGCCCCCAAGGAGACTTCTTTGTTCGGCAAGCAGATGAAGAGCAGCAACGTTCCCAAATTTAAGGTGCTTATGGTCAGCGGTTTCGTCCTGATCAACGCCATCAACATCTGCACCATTCCTTTCCGCAACTCTAGCTCTCTCCCCAGCTTGTCTTCCCTCACTGGCGGCCTCAGCGCCGTTGTCACTGCTCCTCCTGTCGACCCCTTCAAGGTTGCCTCAAACGGCCTCGACGCCATTTTAGAATCCGCAAAGGCCAACGAGCGCCCCACCGTTGTTACTGTCCTTACACCCATCAAGTACGAGCTCGAGTACCCCTCCATCCACTACGCGCTTCCTTCTCCTGCTAGCAAGTCTGGCCAGAAGCACGAGGATGAGTACGATACTTTCGAGAGCTACGGTATGGGCGGCCGTATGGTTGGCAGTATCCTGAAGAGTCTCGAGGACCCCGTTCTCTCCAAGTGGATCATTGTTGCCCTCGCCATGAGTGTTGCCCTGAACGGCTACCTCTTCAACGCTGCTCGCTGGGGTATCAAGGATCCCAACGTCCCCGACCACCAGATCGACCCCAAGGAGCTCGCTCGCGCCGAAAAGTTTAACGATACCGATTCGGCTACCCTGCCCCTTGGCGAGTACATTCCCGAGACGCCTAGGCCTGCCACACCCGCGGAGACCGACGACGAGTCCGAGACCAAATCTGGTAAACCTGCCACTCCGGTCGAGCAGCGCACCATTGCCCAGCTCGAGAAGATGATTGCCGAGAAGCGTGTGCACGAGATGACTGATCAGGAGATTGTCGGCATGTCTCTCCGTGGCAAGATTCCTGGTTACTCTCTCGAACGCACTTTGAAGGATTTCACTCGCGCTGTCAAGATTCGCCGTTCCATCATCTCCCGCACCAACGCCACTTCCGACTTGACTAACGGTCTCGAGCGCTCCAAGCTTCCCTACCACAACTACAACTGGGAGCGTGTCTTTGGCGCTTGCTGCGAGAATGTCGTTGGTTACCTTCCCCTGCCTGTCGGTGTCGCTGGCCCTCTTGTTATCGACGGACAGAGCTACTTCATCCCCATGGCTACCACCGAGGGTGTCCTGGTCGCCTCTGCCAGCCGTGGCTGCAAGGCCATCAACTCTGGTGGCGGTGCAGTTACCGTCCTCACTGGCGATGGCATGACCCGTGGACCTTGTGTCGGATTCGAGACTCTGGAACGTGCCGGCGCTGCCAAGATCTGGCTCGATTCCGAGGCTGGCCAGAACACGATGAAGAAGGCTTTCAACTCTACCAGTAACTTTGCTCGTCTTCAGACCATGAAGACTGCGCTGGCCGGAACCAACCTCTACATTCGCTTCAAGACGACCACTGGTGACGCTATGGGTATGAACATGATCTCCAAGGGTGTCGAGCACGCTCTCTCCGTCATGGCGTCCGAGGGTTTCGAGGACATGAGCATCGTTTCGGTCTCTGGTAACTACTGCACGGACAAGAAGGCCGCCGCTATCAACTGGATTGACGGTCGTGGAAAAAGTGTCGTCGCCGAGGCTATTATCCCCGCCGACGTTGTCAAGAACGTCCTCAAGAGTGATGTTGACACTCTTGTCCAGCTCAACGTTGACAAGAACCTGATTGGCTCTGCCATGGCTGGTTCCATCGGAGGTTTCAACGCCCATGCCGCCAACATCGTCGCCGCCATCTTCCTAGCCACCGGACAAGATCCTGCGCAAGTCGTGGAGAGTGCCAACTGTATCACCATCATGAAGAAGTAAGTCTCGATTCTGTACCATGTTTATGTGCTACCACTAACGGTCTCCAGCCTTCGTGGTTCTCTCCAAATCTCCGTCTCCATGCCCTCGCTTGAAGTCGGTACCCTCGGTGGCGGAACCATTCTTGAGCCCCAGAGTGCCATGCTCGATATGCTCGGTGTTCGCGGTCCCCACCCCACAACCCCAGGCGAGAACGCCCGCCGTCTGGCCCGTATTATTGCTGCTGGTGTCCTGGCTGGTGAACTGTCACTGTGCAGTGCCTTGGCTGCCGGTCACCTTGTTAGAGCGCACATGCAGCACAACCGTTCCGCACCCCCTACGCGGACCAACACGCCGGCTCCGGCCAGCGGAACCATGACACCCGTCGGCCTGGCCATGACGAGTGCCGTTGAGAAGGCTGCTGGCAAGAGCGCAGCGGCTGTCGAGCGGGCGCGTCGTTGAGTCCGCTTAGTCGCTGTATATACGCAAAAGAAAAAAAGGCATGAGACATAATTATGGAGTTTTGGGGATAGAGTAAACATTACATGGCGATTGATGCACCATTTTCGCATACGCTGCATTGCACTTACAGTAGCAGGGGGAAGAAATCATGCACCTCGCAAGACGGTGCGCTGGCCACGCCAGCTTGTATGTAGAATCAGATACATAAGAGTTTCTTTGTCCTAGACGAGTCTGTTAGACGTCTACCGTGATATCATCCATGTGCATCATATCCTCTATTTACTACAGCGTATTGTTGTCACTATTCACTCAGTCAAGTGAAGGCAGAATTAGAGGAGACTCATTTGGCCATTGATGATCTAATCAATAGGGTCCTTCGCGCCACAATCATGCGCCACAGAGGCGGCTGCCTTGCCGTGTGGCTGGTGGCCCCTTGTCATCCTCTCCACTCCCAAGACAACGACGCTTCAGAGCCTCAAGAGTCTTGAAGGTGATTGTGCAAGTACAACGATTCAAGTCTAGTCTTGAGATCGAAAGATCTAATGATGCGTCCAACTTCAATCTTCCGAATCTTTCAAGACGCAAACTTGCCGCATCACTCTTGAGCCGTAGCCTAGGGCGGTTTGATCAACCAACTTTAGCGATGTTATTGGGTAGCGTTCAAGGAATACCATGTGCAATGATGCAAGAATGCAAGTCCAAAGAGTCGAAACGTACCATAAAAGGCTCGAAAGTACTTTCGGTCCATTAGGCTGGTTCGCGGCTCAAAGGATTTCAGGCGACGCAGGCAGCAACCCGCCGGCCTAGAACCATGCCGCATAACACAAGCCCAGAACCCCGCAGACCTCGGTGTCTTCCTCCATTTTACTGAATCCTATCAAGGTTATCGATAGGACTTTGACTCACAGATGGTCTTGTTCCCGTCAATCCGATGCGTTTCCGGGAGCCGATGACTCTTGACGGCCGTCCGAGCGGGGTACGGCTGCCTACCTATGTCCTGCCGGGTCCCGAGATTCTAGGCAGGCTATCACGGGCTGAGGCATTCTAAAACATCTTGAGGCCTTGGGTTCTCAGTATAAAGAGCCTCGAGATCTAGAGATATCTGGCTTGAAGAAAACAAACCATCTTCTCATCTCCCACAGACTCCACTCCTTGAAAAACCCCAAGACCTTATCATCAAGGCCTCCACAATTCACAATGGCACGCACCAGGCAAACCGCCCCCGGCCCGGGCCAATATTCAGTTCAGCAGCCCCTTGATGAAGAGGACCAGGAGGAGATCAATGGAGTTCTCACCGAGGAAGACAAGAAACGTCGCGAGGAACTTGAGAAGGCACCCATGCAGATCGAGGTCAAGCACCTGGAGAAGCGGTGGACAAAGAAGGGACACCCATACATCACCGAACCAAAGGAAGACGAGGACATTCCCCAAGAGAAGATCAACTGGTACGAGAAGTATGCACTCTGCGTAAGTACTCCTCCCCACCACTAGCTACCTTCTCCTCTCACACAGACGCATTCAGATTACGCGCCAGTATGACGGCCAGAACAAGTACATCTGCCGTACCTCACTTGAGGTCAACTCTCCCGGACTCAAGAATATCTTGGGAGACGTCATTGGCAGCAAATATCCTGGCCAATCCTACCTGACTTCCAACATCACCGTCGACTTCCCTCCCCGTAGTCTCTACCACTACCGTCAGGAGCTGGCCGACACCGCTGTCGACCACGAACCCGGTTCCGATGAAGCCAGGCACCTCCCTCTGCTGCTCAGCTTTATTGACGAGGAGTTCCACGATGCCATTGTCGACGGCGCAAACCTTCTTGAGCAGGGCTTGATGAGCTACGAGCACCTCTGGACCATCTTCCGTCCAGGGTGCCTCGTCTACGCTACTCGGATGAGCCAGGCCCGCGTGTACAAGCTCAATAGCTACCAGTATACCTGCGGCCAATGCCCCGGTCTCCAGCTGAGCGTCGAGTTTGTCGACTTTGACGGTGACGACTTTGGCACGAGATACGATTCCCTCTTGATTCCCGCCTTCTCTGGAGCCTCGCCAATCGCCTCTCTCAACGCCCTTCCTTTGGCGCACCACCCTGACCCTGACGCCGTTTCGCGCCTCCTGACTGAGCGCGGTCGACGATGGGAGGCTCTCGCCGGCCAGAATTTCCGTCAGTACAAGGGCGTAGCGTTGGACCCCCGCAATCGCCGCTTCAACATTGATGGCCGGGTCATGGTCGACGCCGAGACTCACCACCGCATCATGGCCGACTACGCCTTTAACGTCAGCTCGTTTCCCAAGGCAGCAGGCCGGAAGCGGAAGCAGGACGATGAGAGCGACGACATGGAACTCGTTCCAAAGGAGACTGCCGAGTTTGCGACTCTGACGGACGAGGAATGTCTGCTGGCCAGCCCCATGGTCCGCGGCTTCAGCTTCACTGAGAAGAAGTTCCTCGACTTCTTCGTCGACAAGATCAGCCCAATCGAGTGGAACACGCAATGCTTCGAGCAGCTCGTCCTTCCAGACTCCCAAAAGGAGCTTGTGCAGGCTCTTGTCGCGGAGCACACCGCCCGAACCACCGATCCAAACTCGTCAGCGTTTGATGACATTGTCAAGGGCAAGGGCAAGGGCCTCATTCTCGTCTTGCATGGTCCTCCTGGCGTGGGAAAGACCTTGACGGCGGAGTGCGTGGCCGAGTTCAGCCGTCGGCCGCTGTACATTGTCTCCTCGGGCGACCTCGGTACCTCGTCAGCGGTCCTGGACGACAAGCTGACCAAGACGCTCGATCTGGCGAGTACCTGGAAGGCGGTGCTCCTCATAGATGAGGCCGACGTCTTCCTCGAGCGTCGATCACTGCACGATATGGAGCGCAACAGTCTCGTGTCCATCTTCCTGCGCACACTCGAGTACTACAGCGGCATTCTCTTCATGACGACGAACCGCGTACGGACCTTTGACGACGCCTTCAAGAGCCGCATCCACGTGCCCCTCAAGTATGACGACCTGCCGCGAGAGAGCCGGTTGAAGGTGTGGAAGAACTTCCTAGGCAACGTCGAGGGCGGTGTCGACATTGACGAGGATGGGTATGAGAAGCTTGCCGGGGGCAAGTTGAACGGGCGGCAGATCAAGAACGTGGTTCGGACGGCCAAGAGTTTGGCTGCGCACAAGAAGCGGAGATTGGATTGTGAGCAGCTGCAGCAGGTTGTGGATATCCAGATGACGTTTGAGAGGGAGCTGGACAGTGTGGATGGTGACATTGATGTGGTTGTACGATAGAGAGAGGGGACTCGGAGTCGGTGTAAACGGGAGCGGAAGCCCACGGGAGCCAACGGGATCGGCGCGTTGGGGGAGGGCATGTTGGTGACCTGTGCTGATGAGTTTTCCGGGGGAGCAATAAGATTAAGTTCGCTTTCTGTCATCTCCGCGTTCTTGACTCCGCAGTCGTTGAAATGACGACGTGCGATGTTGTTTGTTACCAGTGAGGAGCCAACGGCTCGCGCGAAGCCCCCAGAAACAAACAGGGTAATGAGAGTCGAGACTCGGGACGCAAACGCAAACATCGCTGGTCAAAGACAACATGGCAACCAACAAGAATATGACCCCACAGCTAGATGAATGGACGGGTAGATACTAACGAACGTCAAGGGGAAAGGCGACAAACATACCCGATTCTGCAATGATGGTGGCGGAGTCCATCTTTTTTTGGACTGTCGTCCCGGTAGACAAACGCAATGCCAGGTGCCCTGAAAGGTTCAATTTGTTGGTCGTATCCTTTACGGGTTCATCGACGCTATGTCGTAATTATGATGGCGACTGTCAGCAAACCCGACGACAACGCTCACCTCTGTACTACTTCAGCACTTCTCGTTCTGTCCCAAGATTAACACGACGACCGTGGGAGTTCGTGATCGAATAGCGCTTTCTTGTTGTCAAGGCAAGCTGGACGCTTCCCGAGAGTCACTTGCAGTCTTCCAATCCCAGTCCTGCTTTCCCCGTATTCACATTCTGACCCTAAATTCCTGAGCATGAAGCTTTCAAGTAAGTGTGCTCAATGACTCTCGGCAGATCTCAATATTGCTCCAAGCTGAGAGCACCTCAGCTCAGCCCAGACTTGCCTCTCTACCGAAAGAGCCCTAGTCCCGGAGGCGGCTCACACGCTTGTGGCGCCCCCCTCACGAGGACTCGAGGACCGGCAAACCCGCCAGAGCCAATCGCGCGAGACGCACGACCAGTTAGCGTGTATGGTACCGTGCCGCCGGGTCACGCCAAGCGGACGCCCCGTGTCTCGTTGGTCTGGGGAGATTGGGTGCCTCCTTTTCTTGGGTTGGGTGAAGTTTGGGTGAAAGCTGGCAAGCTGGGTGAAGTTGGGTGTGTTGGCCCTGGCCCCCCCTGGGAAAGTAAACTCCAGCTCCGGGGCGGTCTGGCTTGAGACGGGGTGGCTGAAAGGTTTTGAACCCATCTAGACTACAAACAGACTAAGCGAATTGCAAGGGTGAAACTGTGAGTCGTTGACGCGATTGGTTCGGAGACGAGTTGTCATGGCATGTCGTGCTCAGTCTAGATCTCTCCCTACTTCAGAGGTGAACAAGTCATGAGCCGTCGATGCTCGGAGCTTCTTGTCTCCCTCCTTTCACCTTGGGTAGGCCCGGTAAAGGCGGTAATGACAGGCATGGGGAAGCCCTGGCCCTATGTTCTTGGAAGGATAAGGTCTGCGGGAGAATTCCCTTGTCCACGCCCTGGCTCAGGTGCCGATTCAATGGCTCGATTTGGTCCAACTAATTCCCGGTACTGCGGTCAGCGAACGGTTGCTGTCTTATCAGACTGGGTCGAGACATGCCACTCCAAACAGAACACCGTCATATGCTTTGCCTGGACGGCGCGGATACGCGGTCAATGAGTTTGACTACGTCCAACTCGCTTCCACACTAGTTTCCCCGGCAGGCACACGCACGTTTTCGAACCTCCTTGGCGCAAACGTGGGCAATATTGATATATCAGGGCTGTAATCCTTCGAGTTGGCATATTCTGTGCTTCTCCATATCCAACGTCCGGGCAGAGCATCTTGACAGAGTGCGAGAAAAGTCCTTGCATGGCCCGCAATGATTTTGGAGCAAGGAGGAGTACGCCACATGCCGCCTTCAACATGCATTTTACTCATTTGACAGCTGCGCCTTCTTCTGCTTCCCCATCTACGACGAGGGACTATCCAAAGATAGATGTTGAGCTTTCGGTTATTCCTTGCTCTGGGAGTGAGGGTTCATGGACGCTGGGAAGGCACGTTCATCCAAGGCAATGGAGCCAGGCGCGGAAGACATATGATACGTGCTTGATTGTCTTTCTTGAGTTCTTCACGTATGTCGACCTCGTTTTACTGTCTGGGGATCACAGCTGACTCTATCTAGTACTATGATCAGCACCGCAGGAGTATGCTCTCCTCAGTTGTCTTCCACCTGAATAAGTATGTACTGATGCTGATATTTTCAATAGTCACCGGTTGCTGGACACATTTACGACGATCTCAATCTGAGCCCAGTTGCAGCGACTTGCATTTTTGTTTCAACGTAAGCGAGATGGAACAAGGGGCACTTTTCCACTACTCAGATCACTCACATTGCCACATAGATATCTCATCGGCCAGACTATCGGAGGAGTCTTCTTCCCACCTTGGTCAGAGTCCTTTGGCCGTAAGAAACTCTACGTAATCAGCACCGGCCTATACAGCCTGTCATGCATTCTCGTCGGCAAGGTGCCCACAATTCCTGGCATCGTTGTCGGTCGTTTCATCGGTGGACTGTTATCGTCTGTCCCTACCATTGTTGCCACGGGCAGCATCGAAGATCTTTGGGACACCAATGCGCGGGTATGGTGGCTGTACTGGTGGTCACTGGTCGCGAACCTCGGGATATTGACAGGTCCGGTCTTCAGTGACTTGGTAATGAGAAGTACTCACTGGTAAGACCATGATGTCTGGCTCAGCTTGAGTGTACTATAACTGATCATGGACTCCATAGGACGTGGGTGTTTTACACTGCGGCCATAGTCACAGCATGCGTCACGATGCTGCTCCTCACAATCAGGGAGTCTCGTCCCTCCGTCGTACTAGCGAGGGCTCAGGCACTCACCGAAGTCCAAGGCCTAAATACCAACACCACCTCACCGGACAAGGTTTTCCCTTCGACTCACGAGAAGCTCGACCTCCTCCGCCCCCTCCGACTCTTCTTCACCGAGCCAATAGTCTGCCTCGCCGCAGTCATCAGCGCCATCGCCTTTGGGCTCGTCTACCTCTTCACCGAGGTCCTACCCCTTGTCTACGTCGACATGGGCTTTACCGATGCATCGGTGAACTTACCCTTTCTCCCTCTTGCAATCGGTATGGTCTTCAGCGCACTCACACGTCTTTACGATCGTCGAGTCCTTGCCGAGAGGATGTCAAGATCGCTACCACTCACACCCGAGTCGAAATTCGCAGGCTTCATCATCGGAGCCCCGTTGTTGGCTATCGGCCTTTGGTCATTTGCCTGGACTATCCCGCCCTACACGACATCAGCACACTGGGCTATCCCGACGATAGCACTCGTACCCATAGGCTACGCAGTCAACGAGTTTGACTACGTGCTGGCTGGATATCTCACCGACTGCTATCAGACATACTCGGCCAGCAGCTACGCTTGCATGTCACTCTCACGTTCAACTTGCAGTGCAACGTTTCCTCTCTTCGGACGAGCACTGTTTGACTCCTTGGGCTTCAACGTCGCAACTTCCGTGTTTGCAACTCTGGCCACGGTTCTGTGTGCTGTACCTCCATTGTTGTTGAGGTACGGGGGTACACTTAGAGCCAAAAGCGCGTTCGCGAGCAAGGATTCGAGAGATCTGGCTACCTTGTGAGGGGGTACTGACCCCTTTCCGTGTACATATTCATACAAAACTTACATACGACGTTTACCAACATGCAAGTATTCAGAGTACAGTTCAGAACGGAGTCGGTGATTGTTGCAATAGCGGGGGCACAAGTGAGCATGAAGCATACTATTGCTATTACAACTAACTAGAGCTAAGTCAACATACCCACTTCCTGGCACCCCCCTGTTTCTGGCACCCACAAAAACGCGAAAATCCACCACAACCCAATGCCCACCCCCAACCTCCTTTTATCACAACATTTTCAATTCGCGTCCAAATGGGCTCATCTTTTGCACATGTCTTCTTCTATATATAATGCCTCAATATACCGAAGATCAGCTTCGTCAGGCTCTCGAGGA